>NW_013667081.1:119203-156245 GCF_000517525.1 Limulus polyphemus
GTCTAGTCTAAGCCCTGTGACAAAGCACTATTGGGTGCAATGGGATCAGTTAAAGCTTGAAGATGGTATTCTTGTCCGGAGATGGGAAACTACATATGGGAAAGTGACGACTTGACAAACAGTTATACCGAGGAAGTTACGGGAAGTTGTGCTGCGCCATTCCCATGTTAATTTAACAGGAGGACATCTCGGAATTAAGAAGACATTGAGTCATCTACGACAAAGATTTTACTGGATAGGTATGAGGCGAGATGTGGAAGAATGGTGCAGGACATGCAGTACATGTAGTGCTAAAAGGGGACCCAAGCGTAAGGGATGCCCACCTTATGAAGAGTTGCCTGAAAATGTGTCAGAGTTTGTGAAAGTGTTATCGGAAAGGATGGATGATATCCACCATTAAGTGCGTTCAAACTTGAAAACGTCTGCTGATTCAATGAAGTTAACTTATGATAAGAGATCTACTGAAGTCAGCTTTGTACCAGGAGACAAAGTATGGTTGTATAATCCCAGGAAGACCAAAGGGAAGTCTCCTAAGTTGTCTTCTCCATGGGAAGGCCCATATGACATAGTGGATCGTTTCTCAGACGTGACTTTCTGGGTGAAATGTGGTCGGCGAGGTAAGCCAAGAGTGGTGCATGCCAACAGGCTTTGGCGTTATCACGGTCCAGGACATTTCAGTTGGGACGAAGTGGAAAACAGAACAAATGACGCTGCTGAAGACGTGCCACCTGAAGAAGCCACCGTCAAAGAAGAAACTCTACTCAGTTTTGAGAAAGGAAATGGTGAAGCTCTTGATGAAGTTACTACCACTGATGTGACTATTATCGACGATAGAACATTTCCTGATGAAGCAGATGAACCCCATATGAAGTAGAAGCCAACGAGACGGAGACCAGTACGGAAGAAGATACAACCCGTAAAATTAAGAGACTTCATTGAATTGTAATTTTGTGATTGTAATTCTGTACATTTAATTAAGTTATTGTTATTGGTTTATTGTGTGTGGTTATTGTTCGGGACGAACAATACTAAGGAGGGGGCAGTGTTGCGTCAGCGAGGTCACGTGACTAGAACTATCCTGTTCCTTCGGGAGTGCTCTAGCATTTGCTAGATTGGAGGTGGTCTGGTATATATATAAGATGGTCACGGCGTGACGTGAGAATATGTGTAGGTAGTGAGTAATTGAACTGCAGTCAGAGAGTATTGTTGAAGTTAACGTTCCTTGTTTTAGCGTTTGTTATAGAGCGACTGTTGAAAATAAGTGTATCAGTAAAGTTATATTCAGAAAGAATAAACCAGTTTTATTAAGAAAGGACTTGTGTCGCTAAAGTTTCGTGGAAACGAAGTTACGGAAAATCAACTAACGATCGGAGATGTAACAATACGTTTCCTGATCAAACCTCCAGTTATTTTTAGTGCTACTCATAACTGTAAAGTAAATACTAAAACTTGAGTATATCAAAGAATACAGAAGTAAGCTAAAAGTTTGATTCTCGGGTATTCTTTCTGTACCCCTTTGTATTCCTTTGTGTATTTCAGTAAAACAAATGGAAATGGTATTTTCCAGGATAAAGACACATACATGAAGAGAAGAGTTCAAAATTGAGAGTAGATTGTTATAAAAGTGAGAAACAAGGTCGAGAAGAAGAAGTAGTCTCAGAACATGTTTTCTGTCAATTCTGTAAAGGTTCATGTCTAGAATCTCGATCTAGCCACAAACTCAAAAAAGAGAACTCCACCCTCAGACCTCCAGTGCTGTTGAACAAGTTTTACACCCGATTATAACTTTTAACTCACAGAACAGAATAAACAAGATACAACCAAGTAGGGAGTTCTCTATACAACACCAAGACTGCTGCCAATCAGGGAATTCTTACTTCAACCCTAATCATTGTTACTAATGACCAGCTGAAGGAGACTAGGCATGGAATTGGTGAATGGACACAAGTCAACAATTTTGAGCTATCTCACCATCAGGAGAGACAACAAGCACTGAAAAGTAAAGATGGTGACCTGCATAGTAGACAAGAGCCTATCTGAATGAAAGGGATGCTGTTAAGATCACAATGGGTCATGGAAAACACTAGAGCCACAAAGAGCTGGAAGATGAGTTTCCTATGATAATTCGTTCTTCCACACAGGAACAGGGATCAAATGTTTGCCAAAACAAATGGATGTACACCAGCCCTGTCCTGTGATACTGTTCTCAGCCTGATATTGGTGAGATTCCACAGCCACAGGTGAAGAGAGGTGAAGCAGCTTTCTCCTCTTGTATTCAAGGGTACTTCTAAGACAGACCTAGACCATTTCCTTGAGTATTTCAAACATGTTACTGCATGGGATGGGTGACTCATGACAGACAATACAATACCTGGTGTTAAGACTAAACAAATGTTAAAATTCTGCAATCAACTGATAAAACCGGTACAATGCTGAGCGAGACGATAACTGCTTCGAGGCTTCACGAAGCAGTCGCGCACGTGCATTGTGTCAGCCAATGAAATGACTGGAATAGATGGTGTGAAGCATTTTGGCATGCACATGATCCTACGCCAACCAGTGTTTTAATTGTGTCAAATCAAGTGGCAAGTCGAAATTGTCTGTTTTAATTCAGATTTTGAATCCGATTTTTTTTCGAATTTACTCAGCCCTTCGTGTAATAGATAAATGGTTAGAGAAGTCAGTTGAAGTTGATGACAATGAGTCTTCGGTGAATCAAAACAAAGAAAAGTCAGGTCAATCAAAACGAAGAAAAGTGGTGAGAAAGTATGATTCCAAGTAATTAGAAATGGGATTTACATGGAATGGAGATGAAGAAGATCCACGACCACGATGTATTATTTGTTGTGATCAACTTTCAAACGAGAGCATGCGCCCAAACAAATTGCGTCGCCATATTGAGACGAAGCATCCCGAGTTGAAAGACAAACTCGTCGAATTTTTTGAAAGGATGCTAAGCAAGTTGAAGACAGAACAGAGTGTTATGCAATGTTACACCAAAGTTAATGAAAAATCTTTGTACGTGTCCTACCTAATCAGTTTGAGAATCGCGAAAGCTGGTAAGCCACATACAATTGGAGAGACTTTAGTTCTTCCAGCTATAAAAGATACAGTTAAAATTTTCTATGGTGATGAGAGTTAACAAGAAATTGAAACAATTTCTATTTCTAATAACACGGTCACATGTAGAATCGATGAAATGTCTCGATGGATAAAAAATCAGCTAATTCAAAGAGTTCGTGAAAGTACAATTTTCTCCTTACAACTAGATGAATCTACTGACGTACAAGGTCTGTGCCAGCTACTTGTTTTTGTGCGTTATATATGGAACTCCGAACCTCATGAAGATATGTTGTGCTGTGAACCAGTCAGTCGAAGTACTAACGATGATATTTTTAAGACTGTTGATACTTATATCAAAACAAAAGGTCTTGATTGGAATAAATGTGTCAGAATATGTACGGAAGGCGCACGGGCTATGTGTGGTAAAAACAGTGGTCTGGTGATTAGAATACTTGAACTTAATCCAAACGCATCATGGACTCACTGCAACCTTCACAGAGCAGCGTTAGTATCAGAATGTATATCTGATGATTTCAAAAATGTTTTGAACACTTCCATTAAAATAGTGAACTTAATAAAGTCAAAGCCATTGCAATCGCACTTATTTGAGAAGTTGTGCGAAGAAATGGGAAGCAATCATAAATCACTTCTTCTGCACACAGAAGTACATTGGCTCTCGAGGGGTAAAGTGCTAACAAGACTTACAGAACTCCGCGAAGAAGTTGCTATATTTCTGGAAGGTAAAAGCGATTTTGCGAGGTATTTGCGCAAGGAGGAATTTGTTCTGAGGCTCACGTATTTGGCAGATATTTTTTTAAAACTAAACGAACTGAATTTGTACTTGCAAGGAGCAGAAGGTATCAGCTAATGCTCAGACTTTTTATCACAAGCACATGAATAGATAAAAGTTTAAAATACACTGGTTTAGCTACTCCCCATCAAAGGTGAACATCTCCTACATTATATACAACTGCAATGGAAACTTCTTTGTTAGCAACAACTGGTTACTCTGACTGGAAACATGCTGCAAGGGACTTTAATCGGCATGAAACAAGCTGGCTGCATCACCAAATTTGTTATTTATAAAACCAAAAGTAGACAAAACATCAACAGAGCAGATGGAGTCAGAGAAAAAATATTGGCACTAAGTTCTAGTGTGTATTCTCTAAGTCATAAATTTTCTATCATCCAGAGAGTTAGCATTCAGTTTGTTTACTTTAGAGCAAAGCCACATTTGGGTTATCTGATGTGTCCACTGCAGGGAATCGAACCCAGGATTTTAGCATTGTAAGTCTCTATACTTTATCCTGACGATAAAGAGGTTATCAGCTACAAGATGGAGCACCCATTCAGATGCAATGCAAGCCTTAAAAATGGGGTACAAAACCATAACTCCTTTTTTCCATTACAGATGATGACACTGAAAAGCCTCAAATGTGCTTAGAGTGAAGAAGCCTTACGCTAAAATTGGAACAACTAAAAACAGGTATAATGATTGAATTATGAAGCATTATCCCAAATGGACATTCATAAAGGAATTACAAGATTCGTTACCCAAATATGAGGAAAACGGTAAACAACTGTCAGGATGTGAGACACACAAGGTTGAAAGCTCAAAGAAAAGGAAGAGAAATACACAATGGGATGCTGAATATTGTGTTTTGCATAATCTACTCAATATAAAGTTCAGATTTTAACAATAATTGACAAACTGTTATGTGCACTAGTCAACAGAATAGTGGCAATGAAAATGTCAGTTGCAATTACATGCCTACAGAAGACGTCTGCAATGCCAACAAAAACTTATTGGTATGTATCCTACAGAGTTGAAGAGTTGCACAGAGGAAGCATTTGTTCAGTTTGCTGCCTTCTGCAAAGCAAGGTTCATTGAAAAATAGTTAGAATCCAAGGAACAAAGTATGCTGAGAATGATATGCAACAATCTCTGAAATAAACTTTCCCAAACGTCCTTAAAATCTTAAGGATGTACCTGAGTCTCATGTAAAGCAATTGCTTGTGACAAAGATCATTCTCTACACTGAAAAGAATAAAGTACACACTTCTAACAACAATATACTAAGACAGGCTAAATGCCCTGGCACTTTTGTGCATAGAAAATGACTTCTTAGAATCACTCAGCAGCAAACAGATTCATAAATGCCTTTGCCACAAAAAGAGCCAGGAAGACAGTAGTTTAACCAAGTTCAGATGACATGATCTGCTACTACTCCTGGACATACTTTGCTACCTGTTTTTGTACAAGAAACAGTTTATCTCAGACATGGTTTCTATCATCACATTACACAGCACCAACACTTTAGACTGTATCTGTATTAAACCACAGAATATTATGTGTACATGTAGGTATTATCATTCTCTATGCCACATACATCCACAGTCCACTGTTTCTGGGCTCAATGTACACATCATTGGATGACTCTTCTATGGAACATCAGCTCATCTGTTGCACAGGCAAAACTGATGGATAAACATCAAAATACATTCATCCCAAGAATATCTATTCTAGATTCAAGGTAATTAACTTTGTTCTGTGGGCAACACCTCCTAGACTGAGCTGAAGATTTGTCCCTCCTCTAACATCTGACCCATCACCATTCGCCAGAACAAAGTCAATGTCTACTGGCCAGAGTGGTGGTCTGTCTTGGAGGGCTTGAAAGACTGCAAGGTGCACTAGTATTTTCACCACTCCTGTATCTAACAAGAATTCAATCTCTCACCCTTACACCCTTATTGGCACATACCAAGCTCTCCCCCACCCTGATAGAACTAGGCTGACCACTTAACTCTTTCAGTGTTTGCTGTCTGCTGTGCACACCAAGCTGGTCAACAAACCCAACTTGACCTTCGTTCGTTTCGTAGAGCATTTGTCACAATATCTGTTGCCTGTTGCTAATCCTCATGGACCTGTTGATCTGATGGAAGATATTGCCACCCTTGCCTATTGTGTGTCTGCAAAGTATTGACATCACGGGTCACCAGACACCTACTGAGCCATCAGTTGAAACTGATAACTCTCCACTTTTGCTGGGCTGCAAAGTATGAGCAGTGTCACTGCCAGTGATTCACCTGTCCACATGTGAAGCACATGCTTTGCTCTCGCCATCCTTTTAGACAGGTGGAGACATCGACCATGGCAGCAGCATGTAGCTCATGGGGGTATCTTGTTGTGGTCACACGCACTCTGGCATAGGTACGTGCTCAATCAGCAGTCCATGCTGTAACAAGTATTCCTTGAGAGGAACTGAATAGCCCTGCCTACACACTAGAAAACAGAATGGTTGCTGAGCACCTCTATTTTGTGTAAGGGGCTGGGGAGCAACCTTCCTTGTTGGCCTATTTCGCTACAGTGAAGGCATCTGTGTTGGGCCATCCAGTATGTTCTCTTGATCTGCCATGGACATTGCCAGCTAAGCCTTTCTGTACAAATGCCACGGGCATGGACAGCTAGTCTCTTTTCCTAGCCTTAAACTTAGTTCAATAAAGTGCACAATTCTCCATGGGGTCAAATTTGCAGAACAGCTCAAAGACAACAGTTATTCAGTCAACTTGTGCATCCATTCCAAACAGTTACCTGCTTGAAGTGTCTCAGAAATTGGTCTCGGTCCTCTCGTGCCATCCTCTTGAACATCTTGGTGATGGTCTGGTCTCATTCACAGTGTTCATACTCCTGAAAAAACTGGGAGTAGTTGTTAATGATGCTCTTGGTTCCAGGTATAATCCATACATAGGGGCACCAGCATCCCAAAGGGTGGTCAGTCCTAGGCCCATAGCAGCTCATTGTACACCCCTGCACTACCCCAGGTATCTCAAGCTGCCATTGGTGTTAGGGGAACCCTTTCTGTTATGAAAGGTCTATCACCTCATGAGTTATGGTTTTCCACCGTGGGTGACCATTGCACTAACTGCATGGAAACAATTCTGGCTGGTAGGTATTGTCTACCAATGACACATCCAGCCTCTGTTCAGCACTGACTGGTGGTCTTGACCACAGTTGTGGCTGCAATGCTCTAGCTGGCAATGGCCTGGGAGTTCAAAAGAGACTTTCCCAAGTAGTCTCAAGCTTTCTCTGGGCACCAAACCATTCCAGTGGATCTCAGTTGTCTGAATTTCCCTCTCACCATGGTCAATCCTCAGGGGCATTGGATGCTCAAATGACCTGTGTGATCCACACGAGAGCAACTTCTCTGAGTCAGTGGCTGTAAGTTAACTAACATCAAGGACTTTCACAATATCACCAAAGTCCTATATCCTGGAAAGGACTTCTAGCTGTAACACCTATCCTGTGCAACTATATCTCTCTTCTTGGGAATTTTTCCTCCCAGTACCGATTACTTTTACATCCAAAGAAACAGATCTTTCTCTCAAATTGCCTAGTAGAATTTTCTTTAACCAAATAATGAAAAGGTAAGCACATTCTCTTTGTCCAGTCTACAGCATCACCTTGTGATCTTTATCTTTCCACAGCAATGTTTGGCTGTGACTTTTAGTGACATCATCAGCAGCCAGCAAACAGATATCACAATGTTAATCCTCAAAACCAGATCCTACCTATAATATTCCATGGGTACATGATAGGTCAGCTACTACAACATAAAGAGAGTAACTGGAATACTATAAACATAATTCTTCCTGGACTGCATGTTGCTGGAATACCAGTACAAACACCTAATAACCAAAATTTTGTTTAAATTACTGTATCACTACATATCACATATCACATATGGCTGCATATCACAATATTTAAGACTAATAATGCCATTGTGTTTGTTTCTTTTCTCCAGTGAGGAGAAAAATAAAATAAATAAATATATATATATATATTCAGTCATGAGTAAAGACGACCCCCCCCCCCCAAGAATACAAATTAACCAGCTATGTGATGTTACATACAAATAATTGTAACACATAAATAAAGGTATATTTCAGCCATGCTACCAAAAGGATCCTGGCAAATTAACCATATTTTCATGAGGACAAATAGTTAGATAATGAAAAGGTAGTCAAATTTTGTGTAAAGTCACCAGATCACTTGAAATACCACTCTCCACAATGAATAGGGTGACAATTCAATTTGGTCATGTTGTAATACAATAATTTATGCATGACCTAGAACTCAAAACCAACAGAATAGGCCTTTTGTGCTATGAGAAGTGGGGAGAAAGACCACATCTAACAGCCACTACTGTTAAAGGATAAGTGCAAGTATACCCAATACTTTCAAAATTTACATTCATGTAAAGCTTCAGCAAACTTTCCAACAAAATGTATGAATATATTCATATTGTTATAAAAGTGTTTACATTATAACATTTGCATATCAGAACTAAATTTAACTTTTCTAACAAATGTAAATAGACATTAACTTTGCCTTTAATATGTTTAAAATATATTTTCTTACCATTAGACAAACTTCCTTGCTTAAAATAAAATGTATATACAAAAAGGTCAGAATTATTACAAAGTCAGTTTTCAAAGTTAGAGCTTTATTCAGAATATTCTTAAGCATTATAAATTCAATGGTGGAAAGGCATGAAGATGTTATCATCTGATATAAGCTTAAATATTATAACATTTGAAATCCTCAAAAACCATGACTTGAGCTTGTATGTTAATGCTGTCTCATAATATAGATGAAAAATATGTTTATAAACATAACAGAGTGAGTTCCTTTTCTTAAGTTGTTTTTACTTTCCTAGTAAATTAATTTTCACACTTAAATGCCCCTAGGGTTAAACTGCCAAATGCTTACTAAAGATGAATTTATAAAAAATAAAATCTAATAACACCTTACTATTTAATGAAATAATATTTTCCACTGGGACCTAACAGTATTTGATCATAAAAATTATCTAACATAAGGAAATAGGGATAATAGGGGCAACAATATCAAGTGCAGTTTATAACAAAGACTATACAGACTGCTGTGTCAAGAGCAACATGGCAAGACTATCATCATGGGCCACCAAGAGATCAGCATAACAAAAAAAGAATATTCTCAAAGTTCACTATTGGATGCCAGAAACCAGTAGAAGGGTTTAATCACCAGAGAAACTATGCAAAACAGCTATACACAAAGCATTCATTACACTGAGAAATGTAAACTTGCACATATATTAGTTCAAAACCAAATAATGTGAAGAATGGGAAAAAGTTATCCATGAAACAGACACAAATGTAAGAAGCAGCTGGACAAATACATTTTCTGATTCTACATGGATTGCATTTTGTTGGTATGAGCTTGATCCATGCAAAGAAGAACAGGTTAACTATTCACTATAAGAAGATTTTAAGAGAACAGGTTTACTTAATGCTGCAGCATTTCTATCCTGCTAATACAGCCATCTCAAAAGGTAACAATGTACCCAAGCTACAAGATAATTTTAAGAGAACAGATTTACTTAATGCTGCAGCATTTCTATCCTGCTAATACAGCCATCTCAAAAGGTAACAATGTACCCAAGCTACAAGATAATTTTAAGAGAACAGGTTTACTTAATGCTGCAGCATTTCTATCCTGCTAATACAGCCATCTCAAAAGGTAACAATGTACCCATGCTACAAGAAGATTTTAAGAGAACAGGTTTACTTAATGCTGCAGCATTTCTATTCTGCTAATACAGCCATCTCAAAAGGTAACAATGTACCCAAGCTACAATTGTTGCTGACTAGGCTATAGAGTATAAGGAAGTTATTGGTTATCTACCATAGCATTTTACATATTTAGATCTCACTGCCGTTGAGCCATTATTGGATAACCTTGTTTCCCTACTCTGATGTTCACAAGAAAATGAGATTGGTTCTTATTAAGAAATGATGATCATATTGAAACTTCTCAATACTTTGCTGTTTTCATTGGTGAAATTAATTCATGTTATTGTGAGTATTCATGGTGATCTAATGACACATTAAATCTTTTTTTTGGCAGGCATTTTGATTCTCTTTGCTGTCCCTGCATGTATGTAGACTTTGATGTTATTTTCTATTGGTAGTAATATGCACAATTAAAATTCATTATTTTGCACTTTTTTAATGAAACATCAGCACAGTTGCATGGCCTTATATAACATGCTAATAATGGATATTTGTGTCCTTAGACTTAATATTCCTTTAAACTGTGCTACTTGACATTCTAATAGCCAATGAATACCTACTGATAAGTTTTAAAATATATTCTCCTGTTTATGAATTCAGAACTACTAAAAACATAATTTTTTTTAAATTTAACATAATACCCATAAATCCTTTTTGTCAACTTAATTCAATATTAGAAATAATTTCTTAGGTTAATATATAAATAGGTTTTTACATTACGTGGCCAATTGGCATAAAAATGTGTTGCTGGATCAGATTTTGCCTACTGAAGCACTCATTCAAAAAAATTTTATTACCTCACTGTTAAATAAAAGAGCTTTTTTTTCCATAGTCTTTACTAATTTAGAGCTAAAATGCAGTAAGTATTTTTAGTTATTTTGATATGACAATTAATCAAATTTGTTTTATTGTACTAAATTATCTTAAAAAAAAGCAAACACCACAATGGTTTTGTTAACTTAAGCATTTAATAAACAAGAGAGCTGTTTACCTATACAAAAATAAAAATGAAATATAACTTTTTTACATTTAAGCCTGTCTTCTAAATACTCAGTTTTAATAACAATGACCCCAATGGTTTGTTAAATTAAGCATTTAATAAACAACACATATTTATACAAAAATGAAAGTGGAAAATAATTTGTTTGTGTTTAAACTTGTTCTCCATATACTTAGTTTTAAGAACAACAATTCCAAGATCTTTCCACTGCACTTCAACAGCAGAAGATATGTCTTGATGCAGCTGTACAATAGTTAGTTCCACAGAGTACAAAACACATTCTAAAGCTCATTAAGATGATGCATGACACTAATGATTAAATGACTTTGTACACCACTATCTACAGTAAATGGCAGTGTTTTGACATTAAGAGATGACACAGTATTTATTAAGTACTTAGTCTTCTCTCGCCTCGTACTCGTTGAGACCTTCTTTTTGAGTTAGCAGACTCTTTACAATGTTGGCAAGAAAACTCTTCTGGGATGTTGTTTCGACGAATTTTTGCACATGACAAGTGCACCCATGTTAAACATTGAGAACATTCTATCATTGGCCTTCCAGCAAATGGCTTCATGCAAAAACATGTTATCATATCCCAAGAGTCTTCTTCTGTGAATAGAAAAACTCGTTTTTAATAATTGCTTGTACATGTAACCTTTTTCTTTCATAATGTACACATATAAAGCTACTCCTAATATGTTTATAAGATCGTTTTTATAATAACTAGATCATTTATTCATTCAAGTGGAGCAAAATAAATTATCAGACTAAGATCAAATAAATTATTTTAGCATCAATTGAGATTTTACATAATTTAACGTAATTATTCTGTTATGTAAAGCAAACAACTGATGAAAAAAGAAACATTAACAGCCCCCAAAAAAGTCAATGTTAGACAACCTTATTTCTAATTATTCTTTCTTTCTTTTATCCTCCACTTATGCCGTTCAGCTCAAAGTAGGAGATTTCAGCAGTCATTTCTTGTTTCTTACTTTACTTAGTCTGGTTTTATTGACAGCTTTATGCAGGCATTACATTTCACCTGATGTTATTTTCTGTTCAGTTCTAGTATTGTCCACAGTGCAACAAGTACCTTCTCCTGGTCAATAAAAACTAAATTCACTTGTTGATTGTGTTCTACTGTCCTAGAAGGAATATGGCATCAGTACAACTTTTGCCCTTATGAAACCCCATTTATGTTCAATTGTTTTCAACTATTGATCTCATTCTGTTTTCCAGGATTTTTGCAAATGATTTAGTAGAGATCCCTCTATACTTGTCACAGTCTCTTTTACTTCCTTTATTTTGCCTTATGGGTATAATGATTACCTGTTTGCCAGTCATCTGGTACTTTTCTTTCATACATGCAATGTTAAAAATCCTTGTGAGCCACAATACTTCAACCTCTTCACATGCTTTTAGTTTCTACACTTATTATGTCAAATACCTGCTGCTTTATTTTGAGGACTTGATTTTAGTGCTTATCTGGCTTCACTTCTTTTGATATTAGGCTATTCATGCTATGCATAATTTTGAAAAAACTGCCATCTTTTTTTAAAGCTTTCTTTGCTTGCAGGGTTGAAAAGTTGTTTGAAGTAATCTGCCCATTTTGCTCTTATCACCATCCATTAATGAGTTTCATCTTTCATCATTAATTATTGTTGTGGGGGTCAAGAGACTCTTTCCATTGTTTTATTAACTTTAAAGATTTATAAAACTCTCCTAGTTCTTTCACAAAATTTTAAACCACATCCTCTCCAAAATTCTTCCATGAAATTTATATTGCTACTCTTTTATTCATTCTTCTTCCTCTGTGGTAGATTATATAGTCATCTTCTGCTTGACTTTTTTTTTTCCTATTTTTTGAAAGCTTTCTTTTTCTCCTTTATGGCTTCTTCTACCTCTATGTTCCAAAATACTCTGCTCTTTTTCTCATTTCTCATATTTTCCTTGTCCCACAGCACTCTCCATCTTGATCAGTGCTACATGTCTCTATAGAAATTCTCTAATTTCTGCTACATCTGTTCCTTCACTCTATTGCTTACTTCCATTTTAAGATCCCCAGTGTTGACAATCTCTACTGATGATGTCTCTTTTCCTGTGTCCTCCTGTCT
Organism: Limulus polyphemus; assembly: GCF_000517525.1. NCBI lineage: Eukaryota > Metazoa > Arthropoda > Merostomata > Xiphosura > Limulidae > Limulus > Limulus polyphemus. Next base: position 131,993 of record NW_013667081.1, read on the forward strand.
TCATGTCCAGTACTACTTGTCTATGACTGGTGTCTGTGTGTATGCTTGGAATAATTTTTGCATCACTGATGCTCTTTCTCATGGTCAATCTAGGCAAGACGTAGTCTAGTTGTAATTCTGTTCTTAAATCATTCCACTTGTACCAAGTAACTATTTGATTCCACTGACATTGAAAAAACATGTTGATAATAAAAAGCAGTTTTTGTGTGCATAGTTCAAGGAGAAACATTCTATTATGGTTCTGTTCTGCTACACTGTGTATGTGGGGTCCTAGATGTTCCTCCCATGGTGATCTTGTCCCAACTTTGTCACTGAAATCTCTCCCAAGACAATTACTTCATTTACTCTTGAATTTCATTTAGCATGTCTGCCAGGTTGTCAAGAATTTTTCTTTTTCCTCTACTGTGTAAGAGTCATTACATGGTGCACACATCAGTATGTAGAAGTTTGTCTTATCTTTGTATTTAATCCTTACTTTAACGAGTCTCTCTGATATCTATGATACCACTGGAACATACTTTGCTGTGTTCTCTTGGTCAACTACAGGCCATATAAGTGTAATCTCCATGTATCCTCTTACTGCCCAAAATCTTTCTTGTCTGATATTCCTAGCAGCTTGATGTTAACATTTTCTTATGCTGAAAATGTATTTCCAATAGGTATTTACCTCCTCTCACCTGGTTTGCCCTCTAGACATTGCTGAAAAAAAAATTTTGCAAACAGCACACCAGTGTTTCATACCCCTTCATTTTCACATCATTTCAGAACATGTGCTAATCATATGATTACCCTCAACCAATCGTATTGCACCATCTATACTAGTACAGCTAGCTCCCTTTACTATTCTAGCACAATCCTCACTTTCGAGAATTGGCAGGTACAAACTAGAAACACTGGCATATCAGAGGGGAGGAAGGGTGGGAAGTGGGTGAGAGGAAGTTAGTACCTATTGAAAATACATTTTAGTGTTAGAAAATGTTAACTTCTGAAATGGTACTAGCTTCCCTCACTGAAAGCTAGGATCCCACATTGCAAAGTTGAAGGGGCCAGTAAAGGTGCAACAGTATTCAATCAAGCAGAGAGCAACCTCCTTGAAAGAATAGGTGTGCCATAATAAGAAAGGAAGGCACATCTGTGGGGTATAGCACTACTTCTGGAACAGGTATGTTCTTTGCCCAGCAATGAACACTTTAATACATATAGAGCAGAATGTAATAGGCAGACACCATAGCCTCAAGAAAGAGATATACAGTACTGTTCTGTGGAGAAGTGCTGTATAATTATGACGTGAAACCGCACAGCCTGGACAAAAACAGAATATCTAGTGTGTAATCAACAACAGGCCCAAATAAATATGTGCCAAGGGTAAAGTCTTGGGGTACACCGGAGCATGTCAACTGCTGTCTAACCAGGCAAAACATCCAGTGGAAACACCTTGGGGTACGTCAGATTATTCTAAATGCAGTCTGCCTGGGCAAAAAAACATCCAGGGAAAGTGTCTTTGATGTATAATATTATGGCCAAGTGTGATCCACTCAAGCAAAAACATCCAGGGAAAGCCCCTTGGGATACACCGGATTATGCCAAGTGCTGTTCACCTTGCATAAGATACAGAGACCAACAAGTGCAGTCCGCCTGGGCAAAACCCAGGGAAACCCCTTGGGATACTATTGAGTATGTCAAGTGTGGTCCATCTGAGCAAAAAACATCCAGTGGAAGCGCTTTGCATAAGAAATTTATTTTGTGATTAACAAGTGTGGTCAGCCTGGACAAAAAACATCCTGGGGAAGCACCTTGGATCTGGAAAAATATTGTTATTGCATAATCAATAAGTATAATAACGATAGCCTCTTCTCACTGAGTGGGTACATATGAGCTAAGAAGTTTGATTTAGTTTACTGTACAAACCCTGCTCAGCAGGAAACCTCCATGGTCCACCACTCCAATGACTGTGAACTGGAAGTGACAAGAACTCCTGTGCTCCACTAGAAGGGGGGAGGAAATACACACTGGAGGGTACAGAGGAATGACACACTGAAGAAATGCAATGGGTGTCTGAGATTCCCTATTTTGAAAACCAGAAACACACCAATTGTAAGAATCACGGGTCAGTAGGGATCAGCAAAAATCCCCATCTGCTTTACTGAAGAAGTTCATGAGTGATGGTCTTCTTATTTATCAAAAAGCAATAAAAATATACATATATATACACATGCACCACCAGATAAGCTACCGGTGGTCTTACAGAAACACCCTATCTAAACAGTGAGCATTATAGAAGTATACAGGTTTAGAGCTAATAAAGTAATAAGCATACCTAACTAGGTAACACCTACCACCAGGTGGGATCCTTAAATATGATGTATATCAATGAAATAAGATAAAAAATAATAATATTGACTTACTCCAGTCAAAGGCAAATGACGTATGTAGAAACGACACAGGAGGAAGTTGATACCCACCCAAGGAAGACACAGCTAGGCTGTGCAGATAATGTTCAACAAATGTACAGGGAATTGTCAACATACCAGTCCGAATGATCTCTTCCAAGGGACGGCAGTTTCAAGCAGCTAAAGACATAATTAGATGAAAAATTTAGTGCGAAGAAACATTATGTAGACAGCGACCTTCCATGGACACGTCAGAATACGCCAGTCATACAAGTTGATGAACCCAACCAGTGTGCATAATAGGTGATAGATCACAGGAAACAGAGGAATTCCATGGAACTAATAGAAGGAATGAAAACCACGAAAGGAGGCAGTATGAGCCATATAACATAGTAGGGAACAAACTGGACAAAATAGTTGATCTAGATCTGAACAGAAGTACAGGTGGGAAATGGAAGGTAAGGAAGGAGAAAAGGCTAAATAACCTTCACGGGCAACCAATGTCTCTTGGAAAGGAAGGCCCAATATGGGTAGAAGATAACATACGAGGAATGGTAAAAGATGCAGGAAACATTAATGGCATTAATAATGGAACAATGATAATCGCATGCCAGGAGGGAAGGAAATAGGTATTAAGGGAAAGACGATACAAGAAACACATTGCAATGGGTAAAAAGGGAGAACCGGACAGGGCATGAAGGCCAACATTAAGATTTCAATCCAGCAAAATAAAGGGACATGGCAAATGGACCAGTCAAAAGGAATAAAAAAGGAGGGGCAGAACCAGGGAAGAGAAGGCTTTCAGGAAGCAGGAGAACAGAAGGTGTTCGACAGGGCAGCCTTATACAGAGCAACAGTTGAAACAAACAAACCCTTATCAAACAACCAGATGAAGAACAGAAGAATGGGATGGTCAGAAGCCATAGCGAATAGATCAAAGTCTGAAGTGAGACCAATGCCGCTGGTACATAGACAAGGAATAAGGGTGAATGGTACAGGTAAGGAGAAATGCTACATAAGAGGAGAGTCCCTGAGCTGAGGCAAGGGACAAGTGAAGGTGAAGTTTGGTGATGTTGGGATGCAATACATCCTATATCGGTTGTCGGAGGAGTGATCAGGACAGAGGGAACCACATCTGAGCCATCTAATATGGAAAAACCAATAAAACACTACAAGAAGTGGTCAAGATAAGTGAAATGACTCTGAAGAGGAGACTGATCTCTGTTGTATGAATAGACCTCTGGTGTGCAACTGTTTGGTCATCTCAAAAGAGGTATATAAATTAAAATTACAAACTATGATAATAAATAGAATTAGTTTATTATATTCCAGGACACTATCTAATAATTACTCTCAAACTTTTTTATAGCATCACAAACTTAGAAGAAAAAAGTTACTTAAGAAAAATTTAAACAAAAATCTGAACTGAAATCAGTTACAGAAATTTAAAGCTTCATTTACATAATGGCATACCTGATTCCACATCTGTTTGCTTGTTGATTCCTAGGGAACTGTTGCTGCAGTTGCTATCAGAAGAAAAACTGTCTTCTGTGCTTCCTGAACTTCCTACAGGACTAGCAGGTTTTAGACGAAGTTCCTGCAAAATAAAAATGACAAAAATGAAGAAGAATAGTCAACTATTTGAAAGCACTCGAGTTTTGGGTTCGTTTTGAAAAAAAAAAAATTTCACTGTAATGAATCTGCACATCTGACTAAGTATCATTTTATTCAATTTGTGTTCTAGTCTTTTATGATTTTCCAAGTAAGGTGTAATATCTAACACAATGTTTAATCTTTGTTAAATGAATGTGCATTTCCAATACTACAAGAAATATTATAGAAATGCTATTTTGTCCAAAAAACTATTTTGTAGTTCAAATGATAAAGAAACTTCTTAATGCATTAATCACCATACTCAATAAATATGCATTTTAAACAAACTATTCAATTTCGTATCATGAAAGTAAATATTAGCTATCAATAAATTCTGATTAACTGTTAAACAATGATTCTGACAAAGATAAATATACCCATTCTTCAGCAAAAATGCAAGGAATAAAATTCCAATGCAATTTTAATATTATCACACAGCATTTAATCTAAATGATATTTATGCCAATCACTGAAAATCAAGAAATAATTTGGTGACGTATAATAATTGACAGTCTCGTATACATTTCCACACACATTGGCCAGGCATGTCCTAGTCGTTTATTGTGTTGTGTACTCGGACTGTGAATTCAAGGATTCATGATTTGTGTACAGTTGCTGCAGAAAAGCGTTCTATACTTTAGGGCCATGGGTGCTGTAAATAGGCAGTCAAATTCCACTACTTGGTAAGAGAAGAATAGCCCAAAAGTTGGTGATGGGTGTAGTTGACTAGCTGCCTTTCCTCTGGTCTATAAGTTCAATATCATGGGTGGTTGTGCACAGATAGCCTTTTTGTGAATATTCACACAGCCTTTGTTAAAAGTACAGACTGAGCCTGGCATAGTGTTCCTGTTCTACCCCATAAAACTTTCTTTAGTGTTTACACTAAGCGTTTTAATTGGAACACTATTTCACAAACCATAATTTATTTTTATTTTTTACCATATTAGCAAAAATCAAGGGTCACATGACTGGATGAAGTGTCTTTAAACATCACCTTCAAAGTTTTGCTTCCACTTTTTAGTTTCCCCCTGGCAAAATTCAAGACACCTTCAATTTTCAGCTGAAGGTGACAAACTGTGTCATCATACACTTGGTTTCCAAACTCAACATAAGCCAATCAGATAATCAAAACACTACACGTTCATTCATATTCTCCTAATTTGGCATGCATAATGTAGGCATAAGTCAATCAGCATGCCTTATCTGACACAAAAATATTGTGTCAAAACAAAGATAAAAGCTGACTGTATATTGTATTGAGACACATAATTAAATGAATTACTATCAGTGGATTAAAGAAAAATTTTAATGATGACTGGAAAAGGTGTAATGTGTCTTTTTTGGCATATCTCCTTATCTAAGGTTTTTGACTTATTGGAAAGGGTTCAGAAGAAGGCTACTAAAATGATTTCAAAAATTGAAGGCAGGGCTGCAGAATGGTTCTGCACGTGCTTAATGAAGAATTGGGATTGTATATTTTCCTATAGAAACATTCTCATATCATCCACCCACCACCTTGTATTTCATTAAATTGCTAGTTAAGGTAGCAATCATGAAATATGTAGAGTTAATTTCAATTTACCAAATTTATTAATACAACATCTTCTTTGATTTTAAAGCCAATTTTGCCTGAGCATTGCATTAATATCTTAAAAAAAATCTTATGCTCTAAGGTTGTAGATATTCTGCTACCCTGATGGGTTATCTTAGAGGGAAAGGTTAAGATCTATTAACTTTTTTTTTCTTCAAAAAAAAAAGAAAAGTAAGAGGTGTTCTTATTGAACTTTCAAAGATTTTCTGAGGAGAGTGAAAAAAACATCTAGGCTTCTGATTTCTTTGTGCTATATTCTGAAGATAATGAATAGAGAACAAAAGTTTAAGATTTGGAACAGACAAGACGGCTCCAGTGAAAACAGCCTTATTTTAATAAGAGGATAATTAGCTTACAGAATGAGTTGCTATCAGCAGCAGTGAAGGCCAGCACTTCACAGAAGTTTACAAAGTAAATCAGTGATTTCCTCAAATATAAACTGTTGGTTTAACATTTTTTTCCTAAGGCCAAAAGTGCAAGGACAGTTTTTAGGACCAAATGGTCTGTTGTTGTCCATAGTTTATACAATATTAGATGGGTTCACAAGCTAATACAGTACAAAAAGCATAACATCTTGTAGTGGTCTCAAAGATCCCAGGATTTAATGAAAGATTCCACACAATTAAATTACAGAATTCAAACACTTCAAATGTCTTTAAAGATGTAAGTAAATTAGACTGAATAAAACCTTCATGTATTAAAAATTTTCATGTTTATTTTCAAGGTTTAAAGTGTTCTTGAAAATGTATCATAAAATGATATTTTTTTTATATCACTGTTTTGTTTGTTCTTTAATAGGTCCTTTGCTTTTTCCCTTAAGAGCACCTCATGAAGTTTACCTTGAATAGCTCAAAGCTTTAAATAAAATAGGGAATAGAAAGTTAATTATTGAATGAATGTGACTAGTTTGATTATTTAAGAATTTGTTTAATCAGAAGATTTTTCACTCTGAAAATTATCCAAGTACATCTTTCAACTAATAATGGAACAGAAGATCATAAAACTCTAATGCCTCAAAATGTTAAGTCTTTGGTTATGTAAAGAGCTGTATTGTGCAAAATATTTCCAAATGTAGGTTGAAACATTTTTTAAATATTTCAATAACTTTTGAAAAAGAATTGTTAGAAACTTCTATCATTTTCTGCTTAATTAAAAAAAAGGCTGTTAAGTGAAAGGAATTAAGTTTTTTCTAACGTACATCTAATTATTTCTCTATAACTATATGTACGTGTATCACTTTAAGGGTGTACAGGTGATAATGTTTTATGTTGTGACCAGTAAAAAGATTTAATGACCTGTTACTGTGACAGGTACTTTTTCCTAGCAGAAAAACTGCCTTTTACATCCATACCATATTTAAGTTTAAATGATATTTCAAAAAAAAAGTACACCATCATGCAAATATTTTCATAAGTTTGTAATTTTAACATACAAGCTATTTTGCCTAGAAAATACTCCAGTGATGGACTTCAATAACTTATATTTATTACCCCTTATTATTTATCCTGGCTTTTAACATTATTATTTCATCACTTAAACAACCTTTCAAGAGCAGTTTGTGTAATCTCTGACAACTTTAAGCATATGCATCAACTTGGATTTCTTTAAGGACATGAAATCAATGCATTCAAAATGCTATTAAGCATCAAACTGAGCACCTAAGATTTTAAAAATACGTGTCTGATTGGCACAAAAAATATCACAGAAAGTGTTTAATACTAGATCAAACAAAACTGTTGTTTCCAGCCATTAATAAAAGGGATTGTGCTCTGAACATAAATTTTTGTATCATGAACTTATAAATTATTTCTTGGTACTAAACCATTGCAAATGAAGGTTTATTTTACTTATATTGTCATTTTGCTGTTTTCTACTAAGTTGCCAAACAAATAAGTTGTCTGACTAGGATTCAAACCTGCACCAAGCATACACAGAAATATAATTTCTAGGCCAGTGCAGTGTTAAATAGATTATATTTATCATGGCCAATGCCAATCATTAGTCTTGTGGGAGCCTATGCAGGTTGAAATGGCATTTATATTTTACTTGTTGATATATGTATTCAGTAGTTTATGGATACTGCTTTCCAACCTACCTAAAAACTCTACATGCATATATAATATCATAAAGTGAAACTTGCATCTCACACTTCAAAATTTAAGTAAAAATACCAATTACAATTCCATTTCAACAGTTTTAACTTATAAAAATTTAGAATTAGTATTTTGTCATTATGTAACAGTTTCTCTAATGGTAAATTTAAAAGTAAAACGTTCAAACTTTCACTATTTACTGAGATGAAACTACACTTACTATATATAAATTTATCTCTACCAAGAATATTGTTAGCAAAAATTACGATACCTAGCCTGACAAAGGTAATGGTGACACCATTTTGAAAGGTGATGTCCCAGGTCACTGATAAATCTTTGTCAGTTTCTGCTGTGTTTTTTTATGATTTGTAGCTGGAGTGGTGACTACAGCATTCAATAAAATAAAGTATCAAAAAAAATATGTTAATGAATATCAATCAATTAAAACTGACTTATATAAAATTGAACCAAAAAACTATTTCTAAGATGGTAGTAAGTATATTTTTAATGGTTTTTCACAACAGTGTCTGACAACAGTATTTTAGAAATTTCCTGACTTAAAATATAAATGCTAAACCAAAATGTGTGATTTTTTTTAAAGCAGAAAATAGTTTGTACTAAGTTTCATAAAATTTGGTTAACTATTTACACTTTAAGAAGGAAGAAAGATCAGGGGATATCAATGACAAACCTCTTGTCCAAGAAATGTTAACAAGTCTTTTCTTAACCCCAGCAATTTAACTGTCTTAGCTAATTTTCTGTGTGGCACCTTATCAAAGGTTTTAAAATCTAAATACACCAAATCCATACCCTATACATTACTCAGAAAATAGGTACCCCTCCCCAAAATAAGAATAACAGATCAACAAGCCAGTATGACTTGGTTTAAAGGGACTTATGAGCCTAACAGCTCAAAATCAGTCTTCTAACTAGCTCAAAACCAGTCTTTCTAAAGTGCAATGCATTTTCAAAATCTTGTATCAGTACATTAACTGAGCAAGGTACACAAAAAAACCAAGCAAGTTATTTTTCATGTAAAAATTGCATGAACATCAGCAAAATACTGGCAAGGAAATGTAAATGTGGTTTTCATCAGTAAAATAATTAACCTTACCTCTTGTTTAATAGCATCATAATTCTCATATTCCAAGATAAACTGACAAAAAGAGAAAAAATCTTCTGCTGTTCTTCTTCTCTTTGGGGGTGGTTCACTCTAAAAACAATTAGTCATACCAAATGTTTCAATAAAATTCATAGAGATACAGTACAGTATTATACGATAATTTACTAATAACATCTTAAATTTTGACGATCATTAAAGGCCAGTTGGCTCTTCAAACAACTCCCAAAACTACACAATTTAGATATAACCATTTTTTGGTCATGAATCACTGCAGAAATCACATCCGCTAATAAACAAAGTTGGAGGTTATGCATTATTTAAGTAACTTATTACTATAATAATATTACTTTTTTCATTAAGTAGATAGTATAAGATGTTAATACTATTACTCCCACTAAAAATGTAACATAAATGTTAAGGACAACAAGAGATCTGTTGATCCATCTAGGTTGTCCCATCCACTAAACTAATAAAAAAAGAAAGAAAAAAAACTCAACAACAAGCCTTCCTTTAAACTCTTGAATTTACAGTTTCAACCACATTTGAGAGCAACCTATTCCAAAGTCTAAATAACCTCTTAGAAAAATAAAACTGTTTTAACTGAAGATGACTCTTGCCCTACTAAAATTTAGATTTGTCTTCTAGTCCTACCATTCTCATCTTTAAGTACAGGAAAAAAAACGGTGATGCATTGACACTGTCAGTTCCTTTAACAAATTTAAATACCTCATTCAGATAGATCCCTATTAACGCTCATTTTTTCATGATAAAATTTCAGAGATGTTAGCATGTCCTCATATGACAACCTTTATATTCCAGGTGTCATTCTAGTTACTCTCCTCTGAACCATTTCCAACTTTTCAATGTTATTTCTAAGTTATAGTCCAAAACCAAACACAATACTTTGGATGTGGTCTAACCAGTGACCTATACAATATAATTAAAATATCATTAGGCTTGTATTCAATATGATTATAGATATAACTTAAGATACCATTTGCCCTACCATTAGCAACAGCACTCTGCTTCATTGGTGTAAGACTAATCAATCAGAACAGCAAAATCATTTTCCTCCATAACAATGTTAAGCTTGTTCATATCAATATTATAATAACCTATATACACTATATTGCATATATTATAACTAAATCCATCTGCCATTTACTCACCCAACTCACCAAATAATCTGAATCCTTTCATAGAACAGCAGATCCACTTCCCAGTCAACACCACCATAGATCTTAGTATCATCAGTAAATTTAAATAATTTATTGATTATTCCTTCATCTACATTCTGACAGTTAATTTTGACATTTTCAGCTAACCTTTTTCATATACCCTTTTTTGATTTCCTAATTTTGTGTCTGACCAGCTCTCTTAATATTCTGTAATTCTCTAAATCTCTCATCATAGCAGTCACTTTAAACTTCTTGAACTTACAATGCTTTTCTATATTTTTATCCTTTATACCATTTGTAAGTCTATCTGGGTTTGTACTTGTAGCCACCCTTTTTTCTATAAATTACTTTTCCACAACATTTACATTAGTGCTCTTTTATTTTTTTTTTAAGCCAAAGTAAATTTCATCATCTAAATTCTATGTAAATAAAATATTTACAATATGTCAAATAGTAGCCCTTCATCAATAGGAGAGTAACACAACCTCCATGCACATAAGCATTTGTGTTTGAAGTTAATTTCATTTTTATATAAGGCAAGAATAATGTGCACTGCAGAGAGGTAAGTATCAACTGGAAATACATTTACAAGTAAGGAAAATGTTCACACAATAGCTAAAATCACATACTGATATGATGAAGGGGACTGTGCAATTGCAAAAACCTAGATGAGCTTCCTTCTGAGAAAGCAACTGAAGAAGAAAGCCTATAGTGGGGGCTTACTGGAGGGGTAACACTCATGGGGAAACCACATTCATTTCATGCAGGGAATACTTTTTGCTCATATGCAAGTATGAAAAGAGGAAGTCAAAATGAGCCAATGTGTTACAGGAATGGGTGGAAAAAGACATGTCCAACCAAGCATTTGCACACAACAGGTTGATTGGACAAGAGGTGTAGTATGGATAGGGCAATGACCAGACTGTACAGTTTGGTAAGTGTTCTGTTGTACAATTTACTCATCTTACATAGAGGAACAGGGTCTAAGTCCCTATCTGTTGCGTGAAGAGAACACTTTACCCAATCCACCGAGCCAAACCTCTGGGAAAGTGGCATATTATATAATAGGGGGTGACCTGTGCTACACTGACATGGACACCCCTGCCCTACTTTTACCACATTGTGCTGCTCACTTGGACTCTCTCCAGAAGAACTGCACAACTAGTAAGGAACTCTCCAAGTTGACCATCCCAGCAACTAAGAACTGGGAGTAGCAAGAGTTTCCCATGCTCCACTCAAAGACCAGGGATGGGGACTTTGTATTGGGGGAGACACAGGAGAGGTGCTTGGACCAAACTGGACCTACCCACTTCAAAGGTCTCTTACTGGAGAAAGTGCAAGGAGTTACACAAAACCTAACTTGAGAAGCTGGCATGTGCGAGCCAGGGACATGTGCAAACACTCAAAAAAGTGCTAGCTTTTTCCATGATAGCCCATGGAAGGTACAAACTGGAATAAACAATGAAATATGTATATGTTTACCATCATAGTGATCATCCAGATAACACCATCTCAACAATGGGCACTTTTAGAGCCAAAACAGATGGGTTTAATGTTATCCATTACTCCCGACCCATTGTGAAAAGTAAGCATATTCTGTGAGGCAACACTGGCCACATGCTGGATTCTGAGAAGTGAAAGGGAAAACAGTATAAACAGTTAAGGAAATAAAAGAGAGAATTATCCATTACAGATGTTGAGTAGACTAGTGAATGGCAACTGGAGGGAGGCAATACTGCCAGATGGTAGGGATAATGGGAGATGAAGGTGTTGGGCATCATCCACATTCCAACCTGGAGGATCTTGTCCAAGGGTCATTGAAAGTGAAAAGCCAGAGAGTTAGTCAAATGGCAGATTTGATGCAATGAAACATGATACAACCTACAAGCATCTCCATCCAGGGAAAAACAGACAATCCAGATGAGCTGAAAAATCCATCTGATAAGAGTATAGGATGAGATATTTCTGGAAGAGGGTTCCCTATGGCAGGAATAAAAGATTGTGAGAGACCCAAAATGGAGCCGTGCATGCCAAGTAACACATGATCATCTGAACTGTACACAAAAGGTGATAACAGTCAGTACGATCACAGAGAGCTGAAATTGATGGAAGAGATAAAAGAGAACAGGTGTAATTCTCCTCCTGAGCCCCACAGGTTTTAGGAAAAAATGAACAGTTAGGATATAAAATCAAGAAAAATCTGTGCAACAATGTACAGGAGGCATCTAATACGTAAAGACCAGACTTACAACAACCATTAGCAAGAAGGGGAAAGAAATAGGTTTCCAGAGAGAGTTAGTATAAGGAATAAGTGGTCATGAGTAAGAGTATGTAGAACCACATTATGGTCCCAGTTGGGCAAAGAAACTGAAAAAGGGGGATGATGAACTAGGAAGGACCGAAACAAAGTGGAAAGACAAGACAGAACTATAGCAAAAAAAAAGGGTAAAAGATAGTCAGCAAAGCCACCTGATAGCATGTGATGATAGAAACCAACAATCCTTGGTCAATCAATCAGATAAAGAAGGATAAAATATGAGCAACAATAGCACAACTTGATGGTAGAGAGCTGCAGTTCAATCAGGGACAAAAAACATTCTACTTGTTTTGATAAACAGAGAGAGAGAGAGTAGAAGGGCAACACGAACAGGAAAAAATTCAGGGCTACGCAGTCCACAAAACATGACCAGTGAGCAAGGAACTGGTCAAATCTTACATGCAAAGATGACACTCCCAGGTGAAAGACAAATCAATGAATTTGGAGCAAAAGTGACTGAGATGGAGGCAGAAAAAGAGGTGCTCTGAATGCCAGTTACTGCAAAAAAAGGAAACCAAGAATGAGCCAGCCAAAAAGATGCTACCAATATGACCCAAGAAGGAGTGTCAGGAATCAAGACATATACAGAAAGAAATGAGAACGGTCCTGGCTGAGAGCATCCAAAGCTAGAGTTGTTGGGTGAGTTACCAGGGACCAGAAGAAGGGAAGATTCTAACACCTTGATTTATAAAAACAGGGATCAAATTAATTAGCTTAAACTTCCTGGACCATCCTTTCATCCTCCCTTTTAAAAGTGGGGATCATATCACAATCTTCCAATCACCTGAATTCTGAAAAAAATAATAGTTAAAACTAACTCCCTCCACTCACCCTTTATAGCTGTTCTAACACGTTTCTAACACTATCCACCACAACACTGAGAGCATGATGTAAAATACCACTTCTCTAGTAAGGTCCCTATATGTTGAGTTAGGAAAATATCCCCAAAACCCTATAATCACATAATTCTTCAGTTTCATACAAAAAAAAAAATTTTTTTTCAATCAATGTTACTCTAAAATTAGCATTTTTTTTGCTGTATTTGGTAGTATAATATAGATTTGTTTGTAAATGTCCCTATTACCATCTTATAGAAAATTACATCAATTATTTTTCACTGTTTTACAACAACTCAAATAATCTCCAAAGAATTACCACAAGGTTTTTAGATTTAGAACTACTCCGAATTTTAAGTGTTTTAGCTATTTGTATATTATTTGTTAATTACAAACTTAATCATAACCATCTTATTATGATTGGGGTATGAGTTGGTCCTGTGGAGAGACCCTGGTTTCAGATCTGGCAATGAGGTGATTCGATTCTATGCGATACCACAAAATATTCTCCACATTTCTCCGGTGCTGACATCTTCTGGCAAACTTCGAAGTGATAGTTCGGTAGAGGAATGTTGAGGGAGTCAAATGAGCATGTTATGCTCCTATTGGTGAGGAGGTGACACATGATGATTTGCATGAGACATGTTAGAATATTCCAATAAGGAGGAGTGGAAGACTTTAATGGTAGGTGATAGGGTGCTGACTGGCTACCTTCTCTTTGGTCAGTAGTTCAGAATTATAGATGGCAATAAATAGCTTTAGTATCTTTGCCATAAATACAAAACAAAATGCACTTTTATTTTGATAAAAGAATGTCAGAGACAATTTAACTATTCTGAATTTTACCTCAGGCACTGCAAATGACTTTAAATCTTCATAAACTGCTCCATCTCCTAGCAAATAAAAAAACAAAAACAAAAGAATATATCATATGCATTCATACTTTTACAAGAGTTTTCTTTCAGAATTCTATTTTTTTCAAGGGTTGAATTAACTGATTTTTTTACAAGTATGTCAAACCAATACAGTTGTTATGGTACCTAGATTTTTCATACAAAAGATTCTCATCTAGAAATAAATCCCTCAAATTTGAAAAACATTTGGGAGGGGTGATGAGTTCAGTGGGAGATTTTCCACCCCATCCTACTGAAAGAAAACCTCCTATGCAAGATTAGAGGTATTCTACCATCACCTTATGATATCAATGTCAATCTTTCCTTCACTAAATTATTTATTCAAGAAAAAAAACATGTTTTGTTATTTCTTTCTACAAGTGGTATGAAACATACCTAACATACTATGGGTAGATTATTATTGTTTATATTACATTGTACTTTATACTCAGTGACTACTAATATAATGTGGCAACTTTCATTTTTGAGAGTACTAACTTGCATGCAAATGTACACATAAACATAACTGCTTAGTTCCTCATTTAAACCAAGTTTTATTCTAATAAAAAACTGTGAATAAACAATATAAAAGTGAAGATTAACACTAAGGTTATAGAGAGTTTTACATATTCTTACACATTTTAGACATACAGGCTAAGTTTAACAATTTCTGTGAAAACATATCTTGTAAAAATAACTAATTTCAAAATAATTAATATTAGTATATTTTAGATTAAATTAATTGATGAGAAATATAACTGAAAAATTTAGATATTAAAATTAAGACTCTGATGTATGTACTAAATCTAATAAAAATATTACATTACAAACAACCAATTACGTCAGGAATGTTAACATTTTTTCATTCTAGCATTGCATAAAATTAATGTGTTACTTGAGCTTTAGAAGTACCAGCACATTCAGTGATTGTTAACAGGAGTCTATAGAACTTAAGGAAGAAAACTTATCTTACATCTTTAAGAAAAACTAGTCTTCAAAACCCAATAATTTCACTGTACAGCTTTATTACTGTATTTGGTGGTATAACACTGACAACCAACTCCTTAGTTTGGATGGTGGGTGGTATGGTGCTGCTGACTGCCTGCCTTCTCTTTGGTCACTAGTTCAGAATTATAGATGGCAGTAGATAGCTTATTAGATAGTAAAATAGCTCAATGGAAGAAAGCAGAGGGTTGTTATAAAGTTCAGTCAACCTGTATTAATGTTACAAGTTGAGTCGTTACCTCATGGATCAGTGTTAGGACATTTGCTCTTTTTTTTCTTTATATTTACTTCAGTGACATACATGAAGAAATGGTAAATAAGTTACTTAAATTTACTAAACATAATATTAAGGTCTTAGGTGTCCTTGGGAGAGGGGAGGAGGATGCTGCTTTACAAAGGGATTTAAATCATTTGCGAGTTGGGCAAATAACTGGCATATGTCGTTTATTTACAAGAATACAAGTTAATTCATATGGTTGGGTCATCATAATTTGGGAATAATCTTAACATTATTACAGAAGAGAATCTTTGTGTTTTGGTTAGGTTAGATTAGGTTAGCCATCCATGAAGTGTGCTGTTGCTAATAAATAGGACAAATTGAACTTTATGTTGTATCTACAGAAATATTAAATGCAACCCTAAAGACACTATAATTTTATTGTATAGAACAGGTTAAGATATTCAGAATGGTTTTCTCTTGTTCTCTTTACAAAAAGAGTTAGAGGGGATTTGACTGAGGTGTTTAAGACTGTTATTTTAATGGATAGTGTTGATGCATCATCTTTTTTTGTACTTAATGGTGAGAAAAGTAGGACTACGACACACAAATGTTTTTGGCATGGGTAGGAGTCATCTTCAGCTAAGATAGTTTTATTTCTCTATCAGGTTGGTTGACCTTTGGAATTAGTTGCTTTCAATTGTAGTGACTTCAGTAAATTTGGGGGAGATTAGGGGAATAACTGCTAAATATTTGAATGGTAAGGGCTGATTCAGGTTTTTTACAGTTTAATTAAATTTTAATGGATGGAAAGGCCTACACTGACCAAATACTGGCAATAGGTCTCTTGATGTCTTTATATTTTCTGTTATTGTTAGGTTAAAGAACTCTACTCCTTATTAAAGTTACATTGTTGGTTATGACTGAGCATATAAATAGTCTTACATCCTCAAACTAAGAAGCTGTAATTTGTAAAATGAAACGTCTGATATTATTATCAAACTAACATTTCTTTAAGTTACAAAGAATACAATAATTAGTCTGCAGAAAGTTACTACAAGTTTAATCCTTATTTTTGATATTAAATTTAGAACTTCGGTACAACTGCATTGAATTATTTACTGCTAATACTGGCAACTCACGAATATGGATTATTTTCGTTATTAATACTATAGAATAGGAAATAAAAGTAACACGCTGCTGACAATGTTGTCGAAATTTACATATAGGTTTATATACTTGTTTTAGCATTTCTAATTCTAATTTTTGTTGTTGTTGTTGAGTAACATTACCTGGCAAAATACTTAAAACGAACATTAGTAGTCTATCCGGAAATATTTTTGAATGGGTGTCATTAACAAATAAACATCAACTTTCAATTCAACTGAAATTAACGACACCCACCTTTCATTTTTCTATCCATGGTTTTTCACTTTTGTCAAGTTTTGATCAACAATCATTCAACTGGTAACGCTAAATAAGTTAAATTACGGATAAATCTCTTTAAAACTATCAAACTTAACTTAAACTAGGATCTGTATAAACTATTATATTATTACAAACCAGTGGAAACTTATTGCAATTGTTAAAAATTTGATAATGAAAATTTTAACTTATTTGCTTTACGACATTCGTTTCGAATATTGCTGCTTTGTACTATATTTCACACGAAATGACGTACGTCCCGTCATGCATTGTATTATCGTACGGAACATCAATGTGAACTACATGTTTAATTTTTTTTTTTGTCAAACATTTTTTTCGATATCTTTTAATAGAATTCTTTAGATATAGTTATATTATAAAATGCATTTTTAAACTCATATTTTCTCAACAAGAAATGAATAAAATATGCCTTACACATTGCTAGTGTCGTTTTGTTTTGGATTGGTTTCGAATTTAATCCATTTCTATTTTCAAGCTGTAGGTCTAACTCTAACGAATGTAAGCCTGATAAAGTAAAAAATTAAGTTTATTTCGAAAAGTTATTATTTAAAAAGTTTTACAAGATTGATACTACATGTAACTCTTTACTTGCATGATTTATTACAGCTAAATATTCTGGCTGACAGTTTTTAACGTCTTGTTGTTATTTGCGTAAGTATGACAAAAATACCAGTATAAAACATGGCAATTTAAAATTTTCAAAGTTTCTTAGCTAAATCAATTCTGGTATATATGAGAATAAAAATAACTGTAAAATTAAAGTTTATAAAAAATTTAGAGCAACTTCGTTAAATATATGTTTTTGTAAAATAAGTTTCTTTAAATATAGTGCAAAATTTTAAAATTAATCTTTAAAAATAAATTCCTGTAATACTATAAACTGAAAATTTGTAAACATGGCGGGGGAGGGTAGTATGTTAAATGAAAATTCTAATAAATTAGAGCAGTACTGTAAAATCATGTTTCTTACTGGGGAACTCGGAGATAGGGTCACACTGAACAAATTAATATTAAAATACTCAATGGAGAAATAAACGTATTTGAATAAAAAACATCCTTAAGTTCCAGATAAAAATAAATCAACGTTTTGGGTACAAGCCTTAATCAGGGCCTGATGAAGGCTTGTATAACATAACATAATTGTTACGTCTCTGGTCGTTTGTTAATTTCCCGTATAATTTCTTTCAGATGAAACTTTAGCGATACAAGTCCTTTCTTAAATAAAACTAGTTTATTCTTTCTCAATACAACTTTGCAATACACTTAATTTCCACAGTCACTTTATATTAAACACACGCTATAATTCACAACAATTCACGCACTTTACTTACGGTCACTACCGCGCTTGACTCAATTGTCCGTCTCTGCCTGTCTGCAGTTATCTGTGCTGTCACTTCTTGCCGGTCTTATATATACAAAATAGAGGGCGTCTGGCAAACACTCGAGCCTCCAGGAACCTTCTAGATACTCATTACCTGTTACCAGCGTCACGTGTCTTCCGCTGTCGTAACATAATGTTTAGGGACAACAAGTGACATATTTATCCATCTAAGCTGTCCCATTCTCTAAACTCAATTAAAACTATTAATAATAAAAATTAAATAAACCTCAAAGCCAGCCCTTATCTTTTATATAGCTATCAAGTTTTCTTTTAAACTAATTACCCAGGCACGATTCTAGTAGCCCTTCTCTGAACACTTTCCAACAATTCGATGTCCTTCCTAAGGTAAGGAGCTCAAGACTGAACACAATACTCCAAATGTGGCCTATCCAGTGACCTATACAATGAAACTGTAACCTCTTTGGACTTGTATTCTATATTTCCGTAGATTAAACCTAAAATCCTGTTTGCTCTACCACTAGCAACAGCACACTGCTTGGATGGCTTAAGAAATTGATCAACCATTACACCAAGATCCCTTTCTTTCTTGACACTGTTAAAGTCATTCCCATCCAAATTATACTTATATTTCAAATTATGATCATCCATACATGTATTATCTTGCATTTATTATAATTAAACCCGTCTGCCATTTATTTGCCCAACTCACTAAATAATCTAAATCGTTTTGTAAAGCAGCATCCTCCTCCTCACAGCCAGCAACACCAAGACCTTAATATCATCAGTGAAATTAAGTATTTTCTTGACCCTTCCTTAATCTAAGTCACTGATGTAAATCAAAAAGAGCAAAGCTTTTACGATTGAGCCCTGAGGTACTCCACTTTTGACATTAATCCAGTTTAACTGAACTCTATTTATAACAGCCCTCTGCTTTCCTCCATCCAACCATTCTTCTATCCAATTAGCTAACTTATCTGTCAAACCTACAGGGATAATATTTTACAAGCCTTTTATGTAGAACCTTGTCAAATGTTTTCTGAAAGTCCATATATACCAAATCTACACTCTTACCTTCATCTACATAAGCAGTAACCTTTTTAAAGAATGTCAAAAGATTTGTAAAGCAAGATTTTCCCTTAGTGAAACCATATTGATTATACAATAAAATTATAAATTTTGTTAAATGACTTTGTAAAGCATCTTTTATCAGACTTTCCAAAACTTTTACTACAACTGATGAAAGACTAATGGGTATATAATTACTGGGACAATTTTTATCACCTCCCTTGAAAAAAGGAGTAACATCAGCCAACTTCCAATCCTTTGGCACCTGCCCATTATTCAAGGACTTACAAAAAATAGTAGCAAGTAGCTCACTTCTGAAATGTTGGTTTGAATAAAATATGGTTATTATCTGAAGTTTAATTTTTTTCAATTAAAATATAAACTTGGTATTCTAATCAACATTCGATATTTATTTAGATTTTCTTATAGTTTCCGTTATCACTATATACGAAATTGCCCTTTTCCAGTGTTATACACACCGATAAAATATATATCGGGAACAAACAGCAGCCATCAGAGTTGAGAATGAGCTTGACCAATTTCAGAAGATAAAAAGAGGAGTCCGTCAAGGATGTGTGTTATCCCCTGATCTCTTCTCCTTGTATAGTGAAATGATCATGAGAGAGATTGAAGACATGCCAGGCATAAGTATTAGAGGCAACAATGTAAATAATATCAGATATGCTGATGACACAGTGTTAATAGCAGGAACGAAAAAATCTTCAGTCCTTTCTTAATATTGTATACAAAGAAAGTGGAAATATGGGACTCAGCCTAAACACACACACACACACACACAAAAACCCAACAGAAACCATGGTTATATCAAAGAAAGAAACCAGTCCAAAATGCACTTTATTATGAAATGGAACCCTTCTCAATCAAATCTACAAGTTCAAGTACTTAGGGACATGCATTACATCACATGGCAGATGTCAAAATGAGGTCCAGAGTAGAACTGCACAGGCTAAGACAACATTTATGAAGATGAAAAGTATATTTACTAACAAAGGTGTATCAATGAAAATGCGCAAAACAGTTCTTAGCTACTACATCGAACCAATTTTGATGTACGGTTGCAAATCATGGACAATAAACAAAAAAATGGAAAAATCACTTAATGCGACCAAAATATGGTTCCTATGCAGAATGCTTAGAGTTTCCTACAAAGACCAGAAAACAAATGAAAAAGTTCTACAACAAGTAGAAACAAAAAGAACATTGCTAACAAAAGTACGAAAAAGAGAAGCAGCATTCTTTGGTCATGTGATGAGGAGAAAGGGGGTGGAACACTTGGTAACAACAGGGAAATCTGTGGGTAAAAGAAGTAGAGGTAGATAGCGAGAAAAGATCCTGGACAGTTTAACAATTTGGCTACACAAAGAGAGGGTGACTGCTGTAATCACAAGTGCCTGGGACCAGGAAAGGTGGAGGGACATGATCGCCTACGCTACAAAGCACGGCACTTGATGCTGCTGCTGGTATAGTAGTGTTGTTACGGAAAAATCAATTAACAAACGGAGACGTGTTCCGACGAAATTTTAACGACACAAGTCTTTACTTAATAAAACTGGTTTATTCTTTCCGAATATAACTTTACCGAAACACTCAACTTCCACAATCGCGCTAAACAAACGCTATAACAACGAACGTGCTCAATAATACTTCTGACTGCAGATCAATTACTCACTGTCCATACACACATTACCTTCCCCTCTTTTATATACCAGTCTACCCTCCATCTAGTAATTACTAGAGCATTCGCCAAGATACGGGATAGTTCTAGAAACGTGGCGTCACTGTAGTCATGTGACTTGCTGACGCAACAGTACTAACTTATAAAGGTTAGAATGTATTGTTTCATCAGTTGGGTACCCTTGCTGTTAACTATATTTTCAGTGGTATAATATGCAAGAGCCATGAGAATCAGGCTTGTAACCTCTTTAGCTGGGTTTTAATCCATATTTATATTCATATATTCTGTTATTATTGAGACTGTAATAAGCAACAACAAAAATAAATCCCAAACAACTGTCTTCCATCACATACTTCAACGTTCAGTAATGTGTATATATGGTTCAGGTAAGGATATTGATGAAGTTGGATTAATTTGTAGCTTGTGGAAGATAAAACATTTTTGAAAGCATTATATTTTATTTGCAGTTATTGTATTTTTTCGAATTTTATAAAGTTGTTTTGGTTTGAAACAAATGTAATAACAGTTAGTGAATTTATAAGATAAACCCGTTAAATTTATAATGAGCTCTTTAGAAAATCAGCAGTAGGAGAAAAAAAAATTGTGAAGTACAGAATACCATTTTTATTAGAAATTGTTAAAAACATTTTTCTATCTATAAGTTAAAATTTTCAAAGATTTAACTGCCATTAATAATAATGAAAGTTTTTAGACAGTTTACATTGTTATATTAAAGTTATAACATAAGCAAAATTCCACATTTTAAATCTTAGAAAAGTCAATTGTATGAAATATTCTATCACTGGTTTAATTGAGCTCATGAGAGATAGCACCCTAAAGTGATACTTTGAACTAGTCATGGCATCATGGTATATTTTTGTTTTTTACTTAATATGAACTAATCTATTTTAAGTTACAAGTCTGATTTTACCTTTTTGTATGAATTAATCGAATGTTACTGACTCCCATAGATGAGATTATAATGGCAGGTGGTTGCAGAAAGACCAAACATGGCTGTTGTCCTGATGGGGTTACCCCAGCTGGACCAAACTTTTCACGTTGTCCAAAACTCCCTCTACCAGAAGGTGGCTGTGAAACAACAGAGTTTGGTTGTTGTAAAGATGGTGTAACTCCTGCTATTGGGCCATTTAAGTAAGTTAGATTTAAAAATAACAGTCTCTAATTTCATACAAATAGAACAACATAAAACTATTCTTTCAATATGGGTGGGTGGAGGGGGTTTGGCCAAATCTCCTATTTTTGTGATGTAAAAACAAATAGCCCATATACTTATAGCACAGTATTATGATGTTTCATACATAGTCTACATTCTTCGGATGAAGTATTATCAGTTTTTTGGCTTGAAATAGTTGCAAGCACCCAGACCCCTGTAGCATTAGCATGCTTTGCATGCTGATTGTGCTTAGCACAATACATGTTGGCTTTTGATCTCAGAAATTAGAACCTCCCTTTCAAACATTCTGCATATGGGCCTGAATGTATAGTATATACCAAAAATTAGTACAGTTTCATTATTATTGGTGATATCTCTCATAGCATTACATATTACTTAATTGACCATCTTCACAATTCTCTCAAGTCATATTGTATTAAATAAAAAAGGTTCAGTTATCCAAAATGTGCAATACAATCATCATAAAATACAAAGAATGAGCTTTTTTGAAAATAGAAAACTAATCTTGTGCTTGAATAAAATACTGTGTTACATCATTTTATACCTATTGTTCTGGATGTAATTATGAATGATATAATTATATTATGCCTATTGTCTGGATGTAATTATGAATATAATTCTGCAATTTTTTTATATCAAAGGATTGAAATTCAAAATCACATCATACCTGTTATTGGTCATTTAAAAATGCTTGTAAGTTTTTGAACAATTTTGAAACAACAAAAAGTTTCCAAAATCAGTATTAATTACTTTAATATGGAAAAAATTGTATTAATAGTTGCAATTTTATAAGGTTAGTGTGTGATCTTACTTGAAAAGAATTCCGATCCATGTGTTAAAATGATTAATGAGTTTTGTAATTAACACAAAAAATAGTTTCAAAGTTTGAATTAAAATTAACATTGTATTACACAGCATTTAATCTCTGAGCAAAGCATTTTTACTTTACCCTTTTGAAGCTATTTTTTGTAATAGTTACAAAGTTCATGAGTTTTCCCATATCAAATATAATTTCCAAAAATAATAGTTTTATTTGAATATTATTTGGTGATGTATTGATTTCTTTTGTTTTATCCTACCCCTAGGGAAGGTTGTCAGATTGTGACCACCTGTAATGAGACAAAATTTGGCTGTTGTTCTGATGGACTAACTCCTGCCCAAAACAAGAAAGGAAAAGGTTGCCCAGGTACTGAAGAATGTAAAGATACAACTTTTGGTTGCTGTCCTGATGGTATGACACCCGCAGAAGGCAAATATAGTGAAGGTTGCCCAGGGGTTGAAAAATGTAAAGATACAACTTTTGGTTGCTGTCCTGATGGTATGACACCCGCAGAAGGCAAATATAGTGAAGGTTGCCCAGGGGTTGAAAAATGTAAAGATACAACTTTTGGTTGCTGTCCTGATGGTATGACACCTGCACAAGGTGAGAACCAGTATGGATGCCTCAATGAAACCAAGTGTCAAGATTCATTATATGGTTGCTGCCCAGATGGAGTAACACTTGCCAAAGACAAAAATCTTACTGGTTGCATAGAATCTTTACTTATTAAATGTCAGTCATCAGAGTATGGATGTTGTCCAGATAATGCTACAATTGCTTTAGGTCCTAGCTTTTTAGGCTGTGATGACTTTTCTTCAGGTGAGGTATGTGAGAATTCCCTCTATGGTTGTTGTCCTGATGGTTTAACTTCAGCATCAGGACCTGGGAATGAAGGTTGTTTAGAAAATGATATTTCTTTTATTGTACCTACAGAGATAGAAGGGTCTGGTGAATGTGAAGGAAGTAAATATGGATGCTGCCCTGATGGAATATCAATAGCACAAGGATTAGAGTATGATGGGTGTGATAATATTCAAGGGAGTGGAGAGTCAGAAGCATGTATTGATAGTTTATATGGTTGCTGCCCTGATAATGTGACCAGCGCAAAAGGACAAAATGGAGAAGGCTGTCTAGAACAAAATGTTACAGATATTTCCATTAATTGTATGGATACACTGTTTGGGTGTTGTCCTGACAATGTTACTATTGCAGATGGACCAAATGGAGAAGGCTGTCTAGAACAAAATGTTACAGATATTTCCATTAATTGTATGGATACACTGTTTGGGTGTTGTCCTGACAATGTTACTATTGCAGATGGACCAAGTGGGGAAGGCTGTCTAGAACAAAATGTTACAGATATTTCCATTAATTGTATGGATACACTGTTTGG
>NW_013667081.1:156886-184625 GCF_000517525.1 Limulus polyphemus
GTAAATACTAGAGCATTCGCCAAAGTACATGATAATTATAGAAACGTTGCGTCACTGTAGTCATGTGACTCGCTGACGCAACAGTAGCAACATTTACTAGAGATAGCCACTGCGATACGCTTTAAATATGCTTTTAAACACACAGTTTAATGGTGAATTAGTATTGGGTAACATAAAGATTAAATTGTGTGTTATATTGTTTTCGCATGTCTGTTTTCCAGTAAAGAAGTAAAAGGTAACTTAAACATTTATATGTTTAAAATGGACGATCGTTGTTGTGACTGTGTATGGAATAAACAAATAACTGTTAGTTTTGCGGAATTTTCAGTTAAAAACAGTTTCTTAAAATAAAGGTAAATGAGGTCGGACCTCTATATAACGGGAGTTTCGGCCAAATGTATTACAAAATCATTCTGAATTTCTTTGAACTGCACAAAGTATAGACTGGAGATGATGTGTAATACACAATCCTTATTGTTACAACACAAAGCAACAATGTGTGTAGTGTGACTTTTGGTCAATAGACAGTCACCTTTATTTGAGAAGTGGATTGACCAGCTGGTTATACTTCTTCAAGACTTATTTCCAAGCTGACAAGTTCGCTGAAGTTGATGTTCCTTAATGACAAAAACTCACGTCACTTAGTTGAATAGTTAACGTCGGACTTACCCAGAGGCACTAGCAACGTGAGTGGTTATTACCACTTAAACATAAGGGAAGTTATAATCTCGAGACACTAGCTGATCTATCATGCACAAGGTACAATTGTATAGCCACACCTACATGGGCAGACCAGGTGTTATATTTAAGAGATGAGTGAGAACAAAGACAAATAAAATGAAAATAATTTATCGATTTGTTCACTATATGCTATGTGAAAACTACAAGTACATATAATAAATAAAAACTTTTAACAATTCCTATATTAAAATAAAAGTTAAAAATACATGGTATGTCTGCATACTTTAATTTCACCCTTCCTTTCCATAACGTTTAGGATGTCTCAGCCTGGTGTTAGGCGAATGTTCATTGATGAGAGGTTCATGCTAATACTCATGGGTAGTCATACTAGAAGCTAAACAAAAACGATCCAACATTTAAGGGCGCAGCAAAATAGCAACCTGTTTGAAATGGCTGGACTCAGGAATAGATGATGCAATGCCTGATTCTGAGCTTGGACATTCCATCCATCGATGCTATAAAACACATGAGTGAGGTTCAATTATGGAATTGGAATACAGTTGTAACTGAGTTTTCTGTTTTGACCCAGTGAAGAACTGAGCTGTTCATTGAGCTGAAGTCAAAGCTTGAAAGAGGGGTCCTTCAGATAACATGGCCACATATGCAGATAGCCTGTACTGTTTGAATGGGATGGCTTAACCTGCAATGGTATTACATATTGTGAGGATGTCCTCGCTGATAAACTTATTGAGGGACTTCCCTTGTAAACCAGATACAAATGTAAACATGCACTGATCATTTTGCTTGGGTAAAGATTACACATTGCAATGGTTATTCAATGGAAGTTTGTTCCATCTTAACCTTGTGTCTGTGTTTACTCCATAAGATGGGGTAAGCCCATCTCTAGAGATGACAGATATATTTTATAAGCAGTTTGAGTTAAGGTTTTCTCCCTTGTATATGTATTTGGAAAATCATTGATGTAGGTAATCTAAGAATTGAAGGAACCCTGTCTGATCTTACAATGCATTATCAAATTATTATTTGCTTTGTCTTTGTCATGTACTGAAGTAGTTGAAACTATCTCTTTCCAGCTCTATTAGCCGTATGTGAATAAGAAGCTGGCCAGTTTGATATCAGATGAACACCATCAAGAATAAAGAATTGTTTTACTTTTACTTGTTTTCCATTACTGTCTGAGGTTATTATAACTTTCTTCCTGATAAACGCCTGATATATATGAATGTATCTGAGTTATTAATTTACATTTTGGTGCTGTGACCAAATGATTTGTTTATTGCTGAGTTTATTTTGAATGTTATTTTTTCAGTTGAATCTATAGTACTGTAAAATTAAAAGATAATGACTGATATGCATAGGTACTTTATAAGATAATGTAGATTTTTATGAAGAACAGGGGAAGCTGCAATTGAAGTGATAATTCGATTAAAGTATTCAAGAAGGAATAGGAGTGATACTCTTTTAGACCAAGAGCTTTTGACAACGATGGCGAGAGCTATGTCCATGTTCTTGCTCTGTTCTCATGATGAAAAAGAGGTATTAGCAACTAAGGGAAACCTAGGCTGCTGTTAAGCAAACTCTAATAGTTACTTCTTATATGCATAATCATAATGCAGCAGAGAAAGGGTATGATGGTGTTGAGCTGTCTAAGTGTCCTAAGATTTACTGGGGTGGTTCCTATGGTCATCGAGGAGCTTGTTAACAATCCCACATGATGCAAGGCACTAGTGTGAATCATCTTTGACCAAGACGATTGGAAAAATTACATGATGTCATAATGCAAAACAGTTAGAGTTTCACCATGATTCATAAGATCCTGAGATTAGCCAATGAACAAGGAACACTTACAATTTCCAAGAAAATAACCCCAAGCTGAAGTTCAACATGGCATGTGACAACACATATGCTAATGCACTGCATTATTTTGTGCAAGACTGTCTGAGGATTCTGCATTTGTAAGGATGAATGTGACTCTAGACATCTAAAAGAAGACAAAAGTCTTTCCAAATGCACACAGCTTCTCAGCTGCACAGCAGTAGAAAACATGATAGCTAGTACCTATCTGCAACAATATTTAGCTATGATAGTAAAGTGAAACAGGTAAATTGGATAGTGTTGAAGAAATGGTTAAGAAAGACTTGATCCATGTTTACTTGGAATAGATAGACTTAAGAACAGACAGTGCACTGACTGATGCTGAGTCAAGACCATTTCATTCTTGATGCCTTAGAGCACTTGAATGAGGAACAATTAGGAGATAGTTGCCAAAACACTGAGCTACAGATTCGACCCTGTGAACAAAGAGTAATCCATAGAGCTAAATCAAAAGCTAGAAGTCTATGACCTCAAAATGTGGACACTTATGTGGATGATTTAAGAATAATACATATAAGGACATTCTCTCTGTGGACAACAATAGACTAGGCGTCACCTAATATGTGGCAATACAATACATGAACATGAGATATGTTTGTGCACTGAAACAACCTAGTTGTCTCTGATCTTATAGATGGATCTACTGCATACATTGTGGGCCAGTTTTGCTTGTGCAACAGGTGAAGTGCAGTTCTGTGGCAAAAACTATCCAATATCATCCAGGTCATGCCTAAGAACAATGAATATAATACATGTATTTTTAAAAACAAGTATTGATACCATCTAATGTATAATAGGTGTTCCATAATGTACTATAGATGTAGACTAGTGTGTTGTTGCTGTCTGCTGCAATGATAGAACAGATTCAGGAAATACTTGTTTTTTTTTTCTGGAAAGCAAGCTGCACTAGCTTGAACAGCGTTCTATCCGAGTATAGGTGTTGTACCAGTGTTATTCTGTAAACAAGCATTTAGCTATTCAGTTTCCAATTGGAATAGTCATTGGCATGGTAACTAGAAAAGACAGTAGTGATGCAAACAAGCCAAGTAGATAATGTTATAGCCATTGCACCACATCCAACAATGAATGTGCAAATTTCAGAGCATCTGAATTCTTTTGTTGAAGACTGTGGTTCAATAAATTACTCAGAGAGTTTTCTGGTGTGTTAATAGGATCAGATGACTCATTGAATAGTACAACAATTAAATAGACACCAATAATGTTGCCAGCTATGAAATTGAGTAATGTTGAAGGATGGAATAATATAATCTTCAGAGTCCTTGGTAATCTCTGGTGAGTATTCTTAGAAGAAAGTAAGGAATTCCAAGGTTCTGTGTGGACTTTAGACAGGTGATATTGTAATGCATGCCCACGTTTTCCCTCCAACCACATACAAATGGATGTCTGAATGTATTAAGAGGTGTCCAGTGGTTTATGGTTATTAGCAAGTTGAACTGGATGATGAAAGAAGATATAAGACTGGTTCAAGCATTTGAGAAAGACTATGGAAATTCTGTATCATGTTATTTGGTCTTTGTAATTTACGTGCTACTTTTGAGAAGTTGTTGAAACTTATATTTAGAGGACTGCAGTGAGAAAGATGCCTTTTTCTATATTAAGGCAATATTAGTCTTTAGTTGCTTGTTTAAAGTCATTGCTGAGAACTTGAGAATGGCATTTCAGTGCATCAGGAATCACAATGAAATTGGAACCAGGATAGTGTATATTCAAGCACACGTAAATGGAGTATTTTTGTCATATAATAGGTAAGAATGGAACGTCCATCAATCCAATGAACATCACAGCATTCCAAACTGAGACCAATCAAGACATCAACAGTTTTTAGGTGTCACATCGTATTATTGATTATTTGTGGCCAATTTCTCCAAGATTGGTTAAGGATGATACATGCTTTGCATGGACAAAGGAAAATGCAATCCAGTCCTTGAAGCCTGGAGTAGTTGAAATACCAGTGTTGGATTATCCTCATAAATACTGCCCATTTATCTCGGATATAAATGCCAATGATAGAGGAATTGAAATGGTTTTGTTAAGGGTACAGGATGTTATGGAGCATACAATCACATACGTAAGTCTTGCTATGGCTGTGCTTTAATGTTGACACTATACAACAAAGAAAGAACTCCATGTAGCTGTAGTATCTGTTAAACATTACATGTATTGTAGGAGTTTCACTATTCAAGTGGACCATATGGCATTGAAATGGCTAATGGACTTCAAAGATCTGGATTCTGATTGTATGTTAAATAACGACACTACAAGGGTGCAATTTCATTGTACAACACTGCCCACATAAGCAGCATAGAACAGTCAATGAACTACCTAGCCAGTCACTGAGATCATGTCTATTCAATGAATATTCAGATCCCAGACAATGTACACAATAATGAGAAACTATATGAGCAGCAACAATTCTATGTTTGGATAAACTGCAAGAATGACCAGTAATGAACCTTGAGAAAAAGGGACCCATACAAAGATTGGACACTACTTGCCATGCAGTAAGATAATGTGACTATCCCAAATTAGCAAATTTAGCACTGATGTATGTAGTTTCAGGTTATGTTTTAGTCAGTTATGATTCCAAGTTGAAATGTGCTGGCCGATCTGTGATGCAGCTAATACTTTCCAAAGATCTGTGTCAGGAAATATTTCAGACTTTCTATAATTTAATGGTTAGAAGGTGCTAGTGAGTGTCATTCACTGTTGCAAACATGCACAAATGGTTTGGGGGCCATATTCAAGTAAAGACATTGAGTGTTTGTGCAGAAACTTTACAAAGTGTGCTTCCCAGAATGAAAACTAATTACATCAGGGAAAACTCTGCCAGAGTTGTAGGTTCTGCTCTTGAGGATGAAGGTTGTGTTGGTTGATACAAAGAAAGAAAATCAGTATGTGCTAGTCATTATTAGTTAATTAACCAAGTGGGTTGATGCTTATCCATTAGTTGACATGTTATTGCAGTCCATCAAAGAATTGTTGGCAGATCAATGAATATGTCACTTTAGAGCATCTGGAGAGGTCCTAATGGATCAAGGAATTATCTTCAACAGCCAGTTGTGTGATGAAAACATGCATTTCACTATATTATTCTCAGTCTGATGGTTTGGCTGAATGAGTAAAACAAACTGTGAAACAGGTGTTTGCAAAACTTGTTAAACAGACTGAAGTGATTGGTAGGAACATCTACCAAATGTCATGGTGGCATATTGCATAAATAAACAATAGCTGATTGGTTATTTTCTGAATCTTCTTATGTTTTGGTCAGAATACAACTCCCAACGGATCTGATGAATAATCATCAGCCTACTGTAGCTATTCTACAATAATCACAGGAATGTGCAGGATGGCTTTGTTTTGCAAAAGTTAATGCATATGAAATTGCATGTTAGTTTCAGATAAAATGGCCATATATCACAATAATCATAAAAGATGTTACAAAACATTACACAGCATGTGAGCAACTCATTTCTGGCTTGACTGGTCTCTAGCTTTGTCTGTGGGAAACTCATTCATGTGAATTGTGAGTTACAGTGGTTGCATAACTAATAGTTAGAATGGTAGGTTCATTAAAAAATCAGTGACTGAAAGAAAGCAGCATTTCTTGCTTCTTGATCTATTGAGTGATGGTTTATCTCAAGATGTTGTCAAGACATTATGTGATAATCAGTCAGTTACTAAAGTTGATTAAGTGAAAGATCAATAGCTGAAAGAATGTTGTGACCATACTTTCTGAGTTATCAAGCAATGTTTAGTAGCAAAACATTGATCGGATGTACTGTGATAATTGCTTCATGTATCAAACTGTGTAGCAGAATTTCTCTGGAGTAGATTTCACAAAACTCATCAGATATACAGATGAAAATTATAGAGAAACCAATAGTTGAGCTCTAATGTTGGGGATGACTTGGAACTTTGACAAAGAGCAATATGGTGTAAGGAGTTTGCAATCTTTGTTTTCCAAGCACAAAGGTAAAGTTTCATGGGAAAATTTGGCACATATGTGCAGTCAGAAACTTTTTGAGGAAATTGGCAATCTGAGGTGTACTTCAGTATAATTTTATGCAATGTGAAGTTGTGCATGATGGTTTGGTAGATTTGTATTAGTCTTCCAAAACTGCTTTAAGGTAGAAGCCCTCTAAGACAGCATGTGAAATTAGCATGGTGTGTATAACACAAGCAAAAATGTAAACCATTTTGCTATATTTTATCTGTTTTCTTTCATGTTTATTTGATGTGGTGGGTTTGTCATGACCACTGGGTGTTCGTATACATGGAATGAATGTTACATATGTATGAATCAGTTCCTATATTATACTTGGAAAGCATGGCACACAAGGCCTACCCAACTGCACCACCCGATCTCCTCAAGTTGTTGCTGAGAGATCAGTTCGTAGATGCCTTGGACAGTCCACAACTTAAGATACAAGTGAAGTAAGCACACCCCTCTACCATGCAGGATGCAATGGCCAGAGCTCTCGAATTTGAATCCTACGTTAAGTCCAGCACAGAGGTACCAAGGTTGGTACAGTCATCTGGATTCAAGGCCAGAAAAGGTCAGCTTTCAGAGAGGTTTGAGGGACTTTGCTGGCACTGTACAAACCTGGGCACAAGAAAGCTCAATGCTGGCAACTTCAACACAGGGGAGATGCCACAGCAGGAAAAGCTGGTAAGTAATATACCCACTACAGAACATTTCTCCTTATTTCTTGTTAGTGTTGTTTATTTACCTGAGCACATTGTTTAGTTAGATGATTATTTCCCGATTTATATAGCACATATTATTCCATGCGTCATATATGAGATTATGATTCTGCTTCAATTTTGATCGCAATTTGAATTTTGATTTAGTATTCCATTTCAAATTAAATACAGAAGGGAAGAAAAAAAATTAAAAGCACTATAAATCAAAGCATCCTATAACTTAGTACATGAATATATCTTTATTCATACAATGTTTAAAACATTTAGTACACGTTTCTATACGTAATTATACGAATTCTAGACGAACAGGATAGGTCATATCTAGAACTGCACTTCGACTTAGTTAACTTGGTTGATACTTTGTTATGTTAGATGTTAATGATTTTCTGAATGTTAGTTAAAGACTTAAAAGCTGAGATAGAGATATCGGGAATAGTGGTTTCCTTTATTAATGAGATTGGTCTAATGATTTTAGTAACAATGCATTCTGAGAGTTCTCATGGAGCATATGATTAACAATTGTTCTGTAAATTTTGTTTGATCAGATTTGTTTCACTGTTCGTGCTGTAATGGTGTTCAATCGGTGAAGTTGTCTACAAGAAGTGGAAACTGGAGAAAATGAGATATTCAAAAACATATCTGTTTGAAGCAATTTTAAAAAGGGCAATTTTACATTAAATATTTTAAGTTACTTAAAAATGCTTGAATATATTACTTTCTTTGTGGAGTAAATTCAGTTAGAATACAAATTCTAATGAGAATTATAATTGGGCAGGAAGGAAAGCCAATATACAATAACAATACCTAAGCATTACACTTTATATAATTAATTTTCTTTTATTAGAATAGCTTCTGCATGTATTCCTTGAAATAAAAACATACACAATACACTTGACCAAGAAAGTTAATATAAAAAAAGGTATAAATAGAATAAATCATATAACTCACTACACATTTTAAGGCATCCTCTAATTATTCTATACAATATTTAACAAAACAAAAATAAAAAAAACTTCTAACTATAGAAAAGAAATTATATGTTCTAGTAAATCATAACGATGGTACCTCTAAATGATACTAAAATAGCCCAGTGTATTTTTCACTGTATTCTAAAATTATTAATACATCTTTCAACTTATAACATCTAATGTATTTACTTATTTTATCAACTATTATTGCTATTTAATATTTTTACTAACAACTTACAGAACACTAAATTACTGTAACAATTTTCTGAAGGTGTTTTATTTGAAATAACAGCAAGTTAACAGTTTTTAGTCTCCCTTTATAAGAAAAATAACATATGAATAATTACCACAGAATCTAAAGCAAATTTATGTTTCAATAAAATTCACACCTAGAGAAATCTAAATATATTTAATTCTTCACACCTGTACTGTTAATTTTACTTGTGGATCAAATGTACTTGCTTTACTGAGGAATCAAATCAGTTTCTTGAAGGTACAATCAAATACGTCAGGTATGAATATCTTGAACACATGGCTAAAGTGGAAGTTGGAATTCAGTTCAATTCATTTCTTTTATCTGATATTCTATATTTACTACAGATCAAAACTTTAATATCTCCAATAAATTCCCAATGTCCCTTGCAGTTTGACATATCAATATTCAGCTATATTTAATATGAGGTTCTACCTGCATAAACTGATAGACCGGTGTGAATTTCAAAAATTATAAATATCAAGACTGTATGAAAACATTACTGACATACATTTTAACAGGTTAAAACTTAGTTTAGATATAAATAATGAAATCATTGTTCTCTAATAGACTTTCTATGTGAATGAGCTCACATACAAATACATATCAGACATATACACATTACTGAAAATTGATTCAGACCAGAAGCTGATTTTCTACAAATGTAGAATTTGACATTTAATACAGTGACTATAAAATTAGTGAGACTTGAATTTTTAGCAATAATTTATATTAGTATATGCAAAGAAAATAAAACCTAGCAATATCATTCACCCAAAAATTATTTTAACAATTACAAAAACAAATTTCAGTCAAATCAGGTAATCCTTATTTTAAATATAAAAGCATAAATGTGGCACCTATGTAAAACTTGAGTTTTTGTTGTTTTTTCTTCAAATTACTGTAGATAGCAAGTGGCTTGCACCATAAGTAACTGCATATGTATATAAGAAAAACAGAAGTATGCGTTAGAAAATAAATAACAAACTATACAATGAAAAAGCCCAATACAAACTCTAATAACAGGCTGTATTAACATGCTAGAACCAAATAATATTAACCATCCAACAGGGGAAAGTAATACAGACTGGCAAAACAAACAGTTAAAACTTGTTAAAAGTCTCTCACAACAGGTTGTATTACCATGCTAGAACCAAACAATATTAATTGCCCAGCAGGAAAGTAAACTAAATTCAAAAAAGGCAAACAACTCAGTACTCACAGATTGAGGATTAATTATGTTTGATCAATGTATTTTCAAACTCAAGCAAATAGTATTAATTATACAAAAAAAATTATACACCTACATATAATAAAGTGGTCTACAATAAATGCATATTTCTTTATGATAAAAGTAGAGAAAGATATCTATTTTAAAGCATCATCTGAGGGTTACAAGTACATCATAAACTACTTCTGTAGAAAAATTAAACTATATTTGTTGAACTATTTTTTATTATTGAATATCATGTAACTTTATAAATGTACCAGTATTTACATAAAAACAGAAACACATTGGTATAAATATGAAGTGATAATATTACTTGACTTTACAAATTGCAGGCAGTAAAACATTCACACATTTCCAACAAACCACCAAACACAAAGTTAGCAAAATATTTAAACGAAGCATTACTTTGTGAAGTCCAAGTTGCCTGAAGTTACCAGCGGTAAAATATTTCCATAATCTCCTTATGTAAATAAAACCATACAAAAATACTTCCCCTCCCCATAATTAGAGCAAACTACGAAAAGTTGGCAATTTTTTCATAAAACAGTCTTAATTATAACAACAAAAAACAGTTGATATATCCTTTGGTTACCAACCCTTTAATATCTCCCAACTCTGTTTAATAACCCTTAACCTTATGTTTAATAACGTATCTATAAAAGCTGTGAATTAATATGTCATCCACTTCTTTTTAAAAACCATTCTACCAATTCTTAATGACTACAACATCCTACTCTTATCTGGATTAAACTTTTTTTTTTCTTAATTAGAGCTTTAAAGAAATTGGCACACACTTCCTACAAGATATCTCTCTCCTGTCATAATAATAGTTGTTTGCTGAATTTTGTGCAAAGCTACTTCAACGCTATCTATGCTAGCTACCCATATTTTGAAGTGATAGACTAGAGGGAGGGCAGCTAGTCAACACCCCCAGCACCAATTAGTGGGCTACTCTAATCAAACAGTGGCATTTTACTATCACTTTTATAATACAATATTTTTTATGGTAATGAG
Organism: Limulus polyphemus; assembly: GCF_000517525.1. Lineage (NCBI taxonomy): Eukaryota > Metazoa > Arthropoda > Merostomata > Xiphosura > Limulidae > Limulus > Limulus polyphemus. Next base: position 167,655 of record NW_013667081.1, read on the forward strand.
GCACCAACTATGGATACACTCCAGCATGTTAACCACTAGGCCTTCTTGGCCCATCTTTATAATCAAAACAAGACATCTGAGTTGTAATTATTCCTATGGTTCTAGTATTATTCTAACTTTCATTAAAAGATTTTCATAGCTACTTATTATATCTCATAAAAACGTTTCTGTACATTTGTCTCATACTTCTTTCACACAGTAAAAATCTTTTAATTTCATAAATATTATTATTTACAGATGAATAGGCTTATGTCTATTAATAATGTTCAAGCAGTGGTGAAACACTTGAAAACTAGAGCATTTTGTCTTTCATTTTCTATAAACTAAAATTTAATTACAGCTTAAAAGTTTTGATACTGAATATAAAAACTTACTGTATTGCTTGATTTGCACACATATATGGTTGAACAGCAATACTCTTGTTATTTTCAGTGTAAATATCCATTGGTTTCAAAGAGAAAACAAGTTTAATAACTAACAAGATTTAGTTTAAATTATTTAATTAATGTCCTGCAAATTATTTTTGTCAATACATTCAAAGCATGTCAGTTACCACAGACATAAAAAAATATGTGATAAGTTTCGCTAATAAAGATTCATTTAAGTATTAGGTTATCTTGAACTTTACAATAATTTTTACTTAAATTAAAAACATGCATGCACATTTGTAAAATAAGCTTCAAACTTGACAGACATAAAATAATTGTTGGGAATAAAAAACATTCACTGTAGTTTGTTTTCTATTTTACATATGCATGTATGGACTAAAACTATATGTAACAGTTTTAACCCAATTTGATGTTCATAAAGTTTAATTTAATCTCGATGTAATTTAGTATAAAAGTCAGCATTTCATCTAGCTTCATTTTAGGTCTCATTTCCTTACTTATCTTAAAAACAAAATTGCTCACAAAGTCAAAGATTACAGGCAAACTAATTTCAGAACTCAATATTATAAAAGAAGAAGATAGGTTTTTTTACATACAATTTTTTACTCATAAAATGGCGAAACAATATACATCACACACTGAATAATGTTTTTTTTCACAAGGGTTACTTTTAATAAGATTTTGTAGATTTATGTGGATATTCAGAAAATTGTTTCTTACAGCAAGTAAACAATAAAGAAGCAATACCAAGTTTATTTATCTTTTTTAACATAATTCTGCCAACTTCTGAAACCCTGTGAAACATAACAATTTTGTTACATTATACTTGTTGTATAATATTATGATAAAAATAGACCATAGCTGAAAACACCATTACAAAAAAAAATAACAATGTCTAGAATATGGCTGAAGTTATTTGGAGCTAGATTACACAAGTTAAAAGCTCAAACAAATCAGATATAAAGTAATAAAGCTGATGACAACATAAAGTAAACTATCAAATGTTCATGTTTCAATTCATATTATAAAACATTGACTCAGTTGCTATAGAGAATGAGGTTATTAATGGGGCATTGCTTTTTCATGTTTAAAACAAATTGTGATGATTAATAATTATATAAAATACAACATAATAATGAGTAATAATTTTGAAGTTAGAAAATTCGTGATTAATGTCTAACTTGAGCAATCTCAGGAGTGAATCGAAGTAATTATGGAAAATAAGGTACGGTTTAATATGGATTACCTGACAGTAGTAGATACTAAGAGAGACCTAGGTTTCAATTAGTTAATTAATAAAGGTTTACTTAAAATGAATAAATGTTATAAAGTTTACAATGTAGACCAGTTGTATGATACTAAAAATCTTTCAATAAGTAAATATTGGTATTTTTATATAGCTGACGTTTAAGTAAACCATTTGATAAGTCTTAGATGAAACTAAAGAACTGGCACTAACTAGAATATATGAAAATATGGCATATGTGCAAGGCATATGAATTTAGAGCCTTACTGCAATTTAAAGTAACATATTCACTGAACAAAGCAATTATTTTTATTTTCATGCTGATGAAATGGTCCTTAATTTCTTTTAGTATGCTGTTTTGTTTACTAAAGTCACTCTGTCTATTTTCATGATGTAGTAGCTGAAAAGAAATAGCACTTAATTAAACTTGGTTCCTCTTTGGAGTGCCAAAGTATTCTTAATAAGCTAAGACAACTGTGTAAAAAGACAACCACCCTGCAGTAAGGCATGATATTTCATCACATTCATCATGGTCTAAATAGCCTTCCCACTTTACCAATGTTTTACACCTTCATATCAACATGTGATCTTCATGGTAATCATAAATAACAATCTATGCTTGGACAAAGTTGAATTTACCAAATATTCTCCTTCATTTAGAAAACATATCTTGATAACACATACTATATGAAATCAATTAAGATGATTAAACCAGAGGTTCAGATAAAATAAAAATTACATTATATATATACAAACTTCATTTGCTACATGACATATTATTGCAAGTTTACTGTCGTTCTTAATAATAAATAAATAATTAAAAATATGCCAAGTGGTTACTAACTCGATCAGTAACTATAAGAAATACATTTTACCACATTTAAATGGATTCAAATGTACAAATCTCATGATGAAAAAAATAACATAAATGAACTTAGTTAACTTTAGAGAATCCGACTAGTTACGTAAACAGTTTTATAAATAAATGCATCATAAGACAAGTACATAAATGTTGAACCACACATCTGTGCATAAACTACTGTGTTATTCTTTTATTAGCTGGTATTTCACACTTTTAATTCAGAGTATTAGGAAACTTAGTACAATATAACATTATTGTCTGATCAAAAGTATCGTTTTTCATTTTTGATAATAAAAATTGCTTATCTTATGTGTTTCTGTACAGTTTTCAGTCATTTGCTAAACTTCTTTTATTAATGATATTTTTTTAAGCATCAGAACACCCCTTCCATGCAGCTGGTATTGAGATTCTGGATTAATGTCCTCACAAAGGCCATCTCTTTTCTTGTATTTTCAAAAATGACCCTTGGGTCATCAGAAATAAACCTTAAACAATTAGGTGCCATAACCATGGAAAGATTGTTGGTATCCATTTTAGTCACTGAAGCATTTTCTTCAGCAGCAAACACCTGAAACATATGAATCAATTAATATACTTGAACATCTCTGAATTTTTAAAATCTTGAAAGTTAGATTCTAGTAAGCTCAAAGAAAGACAATTTACACTACAGCAATGACAACACATGTAGTTTGTATTATTGAATTTAATAATATGTTACTCAAATTGTTCTGTTGTGAAAACATCTGCTTTTAGAATTACGCAATAAAGAATACAGAAAAACATTACCTTTTCATTACGAGTAGTAAAACGATATTAACAGCATAGTACAGTTTTCTTTTTTTCACAGTAATCCTTATAGCTTTAAAACTTACAAACTTACTAGAATAGTAAATAATGAAACTTATAAATGGACTGACTGTGATATGATGATCATTTACAGATGTTTATCAAATTACAAGAATTAAGACTACTTTTATACTTCTCTCATTTATCATTGTTCACGCTCCACAAATATACTATAAAAGCCAGAAACATAGATTTGAAAATCCCAACTACAAAGAAATATCCATATCCATGTAATAGAGTTTTCATACACACTTTGGAGAAATGTTGGTAACATTGTATCAGTAAAGTTATAATTTTCCTACACTGAAAATATATTTCTGATAGGAACTTACCTTTTCTCACATAAATAGCTATTCTCGTTCAGTGCTGTCCTCTATATGCAAAAATGTTTTTATGCATACCATAAGCCTTCTATCTCCCTTCCATTGGAATTGAATGATTACAATGCGTCTCTCATGCAAATCACCATGTGTCAACCCTCCACCAATATGAGTACAACATACCCTCATAATGCACGTGACTACCTTTATTCAATTCTACCAAACTATCACTTCGAGTTTTGGCAGAAGATGGAAGCACCGGTTTTCAGTGGGGAGGAAGGGTGGGAAGTGTGAGAGGAGGTAAGTACCTATCAGAAATACATTTTCAGTGTAGGAAAATTAGAACTTCTGATACGGTACATTATCTTCACTTACATAAATAGCTAGAAACCCACATTGAATAGACTGGTGCAAGGGAAAGAAAGAAGCATCCGAAGGACACTCCCTGTGAAGAGACAGTAAGATTCTAAGATCTGATGTAGGGAACTGCACCACTTCTGGATCAGATATACTCTTCACCCTTCGTACAAAGATGTTGCATATATGGGAGGAAAACAGAGAAGCTCATCCAATTGGGAGAGTACTATGGCTGGAAAGTGATCTGAACCATGCAATATTTATGAAACTCAATCCCAGAAATTATAAAAGGAGGTAAAATGAAAAGGATGTGCCCCTAGATGTAGAGTGGCTAGGGTGCAACCGACTGTACACAGCAAGTCAACTACCATCAAAACCCATGCCACTGGGAACTGAAGTCCATGCGAGGGTAGGATGAGGATCATACTGTCGGTAAGTCAACTACAATCCAAAACCTGACTGTCAGGTACCAACATCCATGTGGGGGTGTGAAAGAGGATAATACCACTGGCAAGTCTACCACAATTCAAAACTCAAGCCACCGGAAACTGACATCCACATGGGAGTAGGAAAGAGGATCATACCATCTTCACCTCAAGTTCATGAGACCAGAGGGAATCTGTTACTCCTGACCCCTGTGAATAGGATAAGTTGACAGATCAATCTAGGAACCCAACATTCAGTATTAAAAAGATGTCTACATAATGTAAACCATCACCCTTAAAAGTGAAATTGACCAAAACCACCCCAAGTGCACTAACATCCTCGGAATGTAACAATCTGCAATTATCTCCACCATGACTCACAACACTGATGGAGTATAAATGAGGGAGGAATATAGACATCTGTAATACACGTATGAGGACTTATGTTGATTGGTTCCACTCTAAATCCAAAACCCTGGCTACTGGGAACTGACATTCATGTGGGGGTAGGATGAGGGATCCAAATTGAAGGGGTGAACTGCAATTTTGACGTCCCACTCCCATTTGTTTTTATGTTTCACATTGGAGGATATCATGTCATCTACACCAGCAGAACACACCACCCTACTCTCAGCTTAATTGGTTTTATAATAATCTATATTTTTTGTTTGTATTTGATTAACATTTTCAGGAGGATGCTTCCACGGTCCACCAACCCAGCGGCTTGGAACTTCAAAGTGGTAAGGACTCTCAAACTCCACTAGATGAAAACGGGGTAAAACATGGTGGAGAGTCCAGAGGAATGACAACACCTGAGACAGTGCAATGGGTGACCACAAAACCCTTTTTTTAAAAGCAAACCATACCGATTTATTCAATACAAGGCATGGCAGGAATGGGCAGCTATCCCCTTCTGGCTTTAGTCCATGGGTGGGTACGGTCTGGGATGGACAAACTTTCGCGAGGATAAATCTACAAGTGATCTTGTGGAACACTCATCTATGCAGTGTGAGTTGCATGGCCATGGATTTATAATATGCAAGTCCACATGGTTCCACAGTGTGGATTTGAACAGTTAAAGTATACCTGGTCAGGCACCACTTACCACAGAGTGGAATCCAAACAATGAGCATTAATAAAAGGGAAAAGAGCCCTTGAAAAGGAAAAAAAACTTATCCAGTCAAAGTCTCACTGAATCCTGATATTCTAGAATGGCTACAGGCTGAAGAGGATAACCTGAAGAGGAATAAAACTGCAATCCGATGCAAGTGGTGAGAGACAAAGGTATGAGGGGTAGTCCACAAGCCCAATTGAAGAAGTACCTCAAAAGGACAATGAAGATGAAATGGCAATGAAAAGGTAAATTGTCCAATTGAGTGAGAAGACACTTGGCACAAATTATGAGAGGATGAAGATGAAGAAGCCAATTGAATTAAGTACCAAACCCAATTGGCAAAGGAGGAAGGAGAAAGAACACAAACAGAGGACAGTTGCCAAGGGAGTAAAAGGTGAGAATGGACACCACAGAAGGAAGCTGTGCAGGCAATATAACAGAGAAGAGCATGTACAGGACATAGAAGTCTATCTGGATCAAGACGAGGATAAAGGTGTGAAACAGAAGTAAGGGAAAGTGGCTAAATGGAGGAGTTATCCTCACAAGCTGCTGGAGTGTTAGGGAGGAAAAATGATCCAGAGAAAGGAGAAGATATGCAGAAGGATAAAAAGTATGTGAAGCATCGATGGCAAATAAACAGACCATTAATGTCCACAGGCAATTAGGAGAAAGAAGGAAAATATAGACAAAGCGAGGCAGTGCTAAACCACATTAATATTCCCATCCAGAAGGGAAGCCTGCCATGACGGAAGACAAATCTGGAAGGAAAACATCCACGAGTAAAGTGTGGAAGAGGTAATTTCCTGCAGGATTGGGAAAAATGAAAGGTGTGGGACAGGACCAAGGAGACAGAAGACCCCCTTAACCCAAAAGTCAAGAGAACAGTGGGTTAATCAGGGGAAGACCCTGGACCCAGAAACCAATGATGGAAAAATTTCATTTGTAATAAGAAATTTCCATGTAGGAATGGCAAATGAAACAAAACAGAAAAGAGGCTAAAAATCGAGAGAGCCCAGATCATCTTGCCAATGACCAGAGGAGAACCAAGCATGAAGACAGAGAACAGGATGGTCTGGATGAAACACTGGTGACTGAGGGTGGCAAAGAAGGAATGGAGACAGAGGAAAAGGTAACAAAGGAGGAAGTTGGAGCTGGAAAAGATGCAGAAACCACAGCTGAGATGGACAGGTAAGAGCTATCAGAAAGACTGAACAGAGTATTAAGGATGAATGAAATCACCTGGAGAAGATGAAGAACAGGAGGATAGACAAATGTGTAGGTCCAATCCTGGCTGAAAACATCGATAGCCAGAGCAAGAAGACAAAGAACTGGAGACCAAAATCAAGGCAATCTGTGGTTAAGGGATATAGCAAAAGCATCAATGTGAGGAATACCCCATTGAAGTCAAAGTCACTGGAAAAATAAAATGATCAAGAGACCACTCCATTACATAAATGTTGTCTGGAAAGGAATACGATCTATGACAAGAATAAAAGCCCCCGGAACATGGAATGATAGAAATATTGAGTGTGTGGGCTCAAAAAGAAGATCTAACATATGAATATGGAGAGATGGAGAACAGGTGCTGCCCTGGTGATTGAGATAAGCAACCACTGAAGAAAAGTCAGATGGATTTCTGACCAGATGGTGAATGAAAACACGACCTACAGTGAGAAGCTCGAGAATGTAGATAGGATAAGACCTCTCAACTGCAAAAACCCCGAATCTTCCAGTTGGTCAACCCATGCCCCCATCCCAGGAAATGTGGAAAACTGGATGACGAGCAGAAAGCAGGACACCTGCCGAGGGTAATAAGAACTGACAAAGGATCCCAGCAAAATTCCACTGGTCATGAAAAGCCCATGAAAGAACCCACATATGAGCCTGACCTAAGGGGATAAAGGCTACTATGGAAGACCACATCCCCAAAAGTGATGGAACATCGCGAGCTGTAATTGAACGAAAAACCCATCAAACAAAGTTGAAGAGGAGATGGGTGGCCTGACTGATATGTGTGTAGAAAAAGAAAAACACCTAAATGGACAAGATATTGGATAGGCCACAGTAAGGACTTCTCCAACTTGATTAACAGGCCATTATAGCAACCTCCAAAAGCAGCTGATAAGGATAACAGGTAGACTCTTGTTCAGAATGAGAGAAGAGTAGCCAGTCGACAAAAGAAAGAGGAAAGCACAACCTGAGAGCATATAAGTGACGAATGAATGTTCTGAATGCCCAACAAAACATACAGGTCTGGAGCAAGTCTGAAGGACAGTGCGTGAAACAGAGAAAACAAACACCCCGTTTAGAATAAACCAAAGAGAGGGTCATGAGTGATGAAATATTGGGATATGCAAATAATCAGTAGCAATATTCCTCTTTGTCATTGATAAACCTGGAGAAAAAGCCCACCTAAGGGTGGGAAACGACTCCAAGGTAAAATGGGGCAGATTGAAAATTAGAATGAGGCAGGACAAACCTAGTATAGGCCGATAGTCTCTGGTTTGGCGTGAGAACAACAAACAGCCTGGTATAAAAGCCTGGAGAAAGATGATGAACAGGTGCAATGGCCTGTAGAGACAGAAGAACTTGTACTGCCTTGGACAGATGCAGGCTGGTGGCACGATCACAAGTCATGGAAAAGGAAAAGGGTACGAGGGATAAAGGAGGTGGGGAAAGAAATAGTAGGACAAGTTAAGGAGAAGGTTGACCCATATAACGAACAATTTCACGATGGATAACAGCAGAGAAATCCAACGACTGGTCTCCTCCACCTGCAGCCTGTGAAAATAGTGCTAGAGGTATAACACCCGAAGAGGGAACATGAACCTCAGAATTCATTGTAGAAATACATAAGTCAAACAAAATTCTTTGATGGAAAATATGTGAGTGTAAGAAAAAAATAAAGACTAGGAAATTAAGTTAAATTAAAAGATTTCTTCAATGTAAAGAAAAAAATAATAATGAAGAAATTCCACTTTGGAAATTAAACTATTAAACTCATGATGCACACAAAGAGCACCAAAAGAAAAAAAAACGTTTGAACACAAGTACTGCCAAATAAGAAGTGATAGTTCTGTAGAATTGAATAAAGGGAGTCATATGCATCATGAGAGTATGTCTTATTGGTGGAGGGTTCATGCATGACAGATGCATTGGAATCAGTCAATTCCAATGGAAGAGAGATAGAAGGCTTGTGGCATGTGTAAAAATGTTTTTACATAGAGAGGGCAGCAGTGAATGAGAATAATTATTTATATGAGAAGAGGAAATGTACCATATCAAAAAATACCTTTGTCCTCAGTACTGAATATTCTGTATATTTTTTACAGACACACTATTCAAATTAATGCTGGAAGCATTTGCAACTGCTGTCTTGGTTACCAAAACACGATTGAAAACTAGCAGATTTGGATCATTTTTGCATGTTGTTTGAAAAAGTCTCATTCCTTCCCCATTTACAGTCTACTAAGCATAATGAAACACATGGGAAAACATAACTTATAAAGCATTTTAAATCTTTTTTGAAGTATTTTAAATGTGTATTTTTTTAGAATTATGTAGATTTTAACCAAACATAGTAGTTGGCACACAAAAGTTCTATATGCTATTATATTACAAATCTCTATACTCATTACACAAAATAAATAGACCTAGTATCCATGCTAGATAATACAGCCATTTACTAAAGAAAAATAACTCTCAATCTATAATAGTTGCTACATAAGTTACATACATCTACATGAATCATCACCAGAAGCAACAATATGTTATTTAAAATTAAACTTTCAATAATCATTTGATAAAAACTATAGACAAAAATTAAAGTGTCATGACAATAATTCTACAGTGATAAGTTGATCAAAATATTTTGACTTTTCTTCATCACACATAGCTATCACAATGCTCACACATAGCTAACACATTGGTCACACATAGCTAACACATAGCTATCACATTCCACACTCTTACAGAAATACAGTTACTTTTAAAACAACTATATTGTTGTACATTTTTTCCATATCTGAAATCTAAATCTGAAAATCTGAAAAATGTAAATTATTATTTAAAGACTTAAACCTTTGTAAACACAAATACTGTTGAAAAACATACATTAAAACCAACTTAAGAAAGCTTAATAAACACTTCTAAGATGTGAATACTAAGTTTATTTTGTAATCTTATCCATCAGTAATTTTTTAGTCAATAATTTAATAACCTCTGTTCTGAATTTAGTAAGTTAATAACACAAATATGAAAAAAATGCTTTAATAAAAATTTCTAAATACTAGTTTATAATTACTATATATTGCACCACATTGACACAGGCACAAAATAATTTACCTGGAGGAACCTTATCAAGTAGAATAACACCAGTCGATTAATTTCTGGTAATCTCTCTACAATACTTATTGCCATCTCTGGCTCATTACAGTGTTCTACACACTCATCATAGAACCTGTCAGGTATAAGAGGCTCATACAGTTCTCTGTACCAGAGTTTCAGAAGTGAAGCAGGAACATGTGGATCATTGCACTCAACTATTTCCCACTGGTCCATTCGTACTTTCATGCAATTTACTTCATCAATGTCTCCTGGTACCCTAAATTTACAGAATGGTGTTAATAATTTATTTATGGTGGATTAAGAACTTTAAAATTTAAAAAGTAAAATAAGTGTCAAAATGATCTAAGGCTCTGTTTAAACAACATTACTTCTAACACCATACCAACAAGAAACAATATGATATTCATGGAATTACTGTAAATCATATGTTTAGCTCTAATATTTTATTGATTTGAAACAAATTAATTTTGAAAAGTGACTTGTTTATTAACAGGCTTTCCTTATGGCCTGTATGATGTTTTGTAACAAGAAATAGTATTAAAGACCAGATTAAGACAATTAAAGAAACCAAAAACAGGCGATATAAAATGAAGCTTTATTTTCAAAAATGTATTTTTCAGATCAATTTTTTTCTCTCTGATATCAGAAATATGTTTTGTGCAGTTTTTTTTTTAAATTGATACTGAATAAGTTGAATTAGATGAGAATTTCCATCAGTAAGACTATATGTGCATCATCAATAATGAGTAATTTATTATGCAATCCATGTTTCCACATTTTCCTGTTCATTTTGTAGTCACTGTCAATCTCAAACTCAGCTTCACTAGTCTGAAATATCTTATTTACTTTTCACATGGTTTGCATAGGCTAATGAAAAAAAATATGGTTTTTCCAGCACCAAACTGCCATTTTCAAGGACTTATTTATTGATTGTGAACTTCACCAAAATTAAATAACTAAAAACATTACAAAACATTCAACTAATAACATATAAGGTACAATGATAGTAAAAATTTTTTTTTTAAATTTCTCCTTTCTACTTAAAAAAAAATATTGGCTACATCTTTAGAGTATTTGTTCAATAAATAAAAATTACATAATGCAAACTAATTTTAGTTTATCTACATATATAAGCACAAATTTCTCTTTCTATGGGTCTCTTCGTTATGCACAGCCACATCTTTAAAGCTACAAACTTCAAAGTTGTGGTACAGATACAATATTGTGCAGGAAGTAGCATGGGCTATATGGCTGTGGCCTCAGAAGCTGTTTTGAGGCTACAATTTCATATTTTAAGTAAATGTCACATGTTTAAAGCTATAAACTACACACTTGGGGTACAAATACAATATTGTGCAGAAGTAGCATGGGCTATATGGCTGTGGCCTCAGAAGCTGTTTTGAGGCTACAATTTGATATTTTAAGTAAATGTCACATGTTTAAAACTACAAACTTGGGGTACAAATACAACTTTGTGCAGGAAATAACATGGGCTATGTGGCCGCAGCCTCAGAGGCCATTTTGAAGCCAAAGTGACCCATATAGCCATTTTGGGCAAACATGATGATCAATGGTCTCAAATCGAAAAGACTGGATATTTTTGCTAATGTGTGATCAAGAGGACTATTATTTACATTTCTTCTCTGTGTGAAGACTTCTAATCATTCTATCCATGATCAATTATGTGTTAAAATGATTTTAAAAGTTCATGGAGCCTTCATTTGCTTCTCTATTCATAATCTCTTCTTCTTTGTTCTTGACAGCAAGACAAAAATAGTGTGTACAAATAACTTTACAGCAGATCAATAAATTATCATATAAATAAAGAACTAAATCAGTTAAAACCATTTTCATCTGAGCAATGTCAGGAACTCTGCTAGTAACAAATAAAGCAAACAACAAAAAGTTAACTAAATGATTTTAAACTGTAAAGTTAAAGCACGTTTGACATTTCAACATAAAAATTAATATTATATTTCTTTAAAAAATGAGCACTCTATTAATTTGTTTTTGTATTTCTCTCATCACTTCTTTCAGTTCAATTTTCTTTCCTTTTAGAAACCTCCTAAAACTGTTAAATTTGAGGATCTATTCTAACTTGTATGATTTATTGGCTTTATCAGCGATCTTGTCACTTTTCTTCTGAAGATGCTTTTTGTTTTGGCAAGGCCACTTCTTTCTCTGATTTAGCTCCATTATGTCTTGGTCATATGCTCTTTTTTTTATCTGGTGCCTTTCAAATAGCATTTCACACCTAACTCACTCTAACGGAAGTCGAGTAACTCCTTCAACAGGTGAGACAGGCACTTCCTTGTCTCTATGCAGTAGCATTTCACACCAAACTCACTCTAATGGAAGTCGAGTAACTCCTTCAACAGGTGAGCCAGGCACTTCCTTGTCTCTATGCAGAATTCTAACATGGTCTTCTTTCTAACAATTCCTTGAGAACTTTGTTGGCCAAAAAGCCTATATTGAATTTTGTGTAATTAAGCAAGTTGTCATCTTTTATATAATATTTTGCAAGCATGCGAAAATTATTGAATCCTTTCACAATTTCAGACATTCAGATTCTATTCATGATATATGTTATCATCTTTTCCCAGGTGTGCATTGTGAATGAAATCAAATGTTCATCTGTTTGGTACTTCTTCAAATACCCTGTCACAGGGTTTGCCACAGAAATGAAAATATACAGCTTGGTAGGAAGGAGCACATCACAACATACCCCAATAAGGATCTCAAATGTTTAGCATTTTGGGGTGATATAATTCTTCTTCACAAATGTAATCATGTGAGGTAGCATGTCCAAAGCTTTTTCCATGGTAATATTTTCTACCCAATGATGGACACAATACTTCAAAGAGAATGTAGATGTTCCTGTTATGAGAACAAAATCATCCTATTGAGCTGGTGTATATTTAAATATTCAGTACATAATTTGTAAAATGCTTACTAAATCTCAACTGGTGGCATTAAAGACAACTTATAGAGTGTTATGTAGTCAATGTAAACCACAGGACTGAGTGTCAACAAATTCCTTTTCCATTATTTGAGCTAAAATGCCAGATATAAATTCTTTGTAGAATTTTAGATTCACATAAGATCCATCTACCAAGATCTGCACCAGGTTCTCCACCATCAAACTGTTTTATCAGATTAGCAAGCTGAAAAGTAATAGCCAATGTGATGCAGTACCATGCCAAGAGTGCTAATTAATGTAACAGGTGGCAATCTTACTTGTTTAACTATCCAGGAATCATACATATATATCCATTTGTTTCATCTGCAGTTTTTCATTTAAAGACTCATCAGAAAGAAGGATGAAATTTTTGTGTATTCCTCCTAAAAGGTAGTGATGAGAGTATGGTGCAAGACTATGAATAACCAAATAAACAGATTACCTTTCACCATGGGAATACGTGTGAATAATTGTACTGTCAAGAAATATTACTTGAGTCAAATGGGCATTACTCTCTGCACTCTTAAAAAACAGTGACAGGTAATGTCTTTCTTCCATGGCTCGTTGTTCCTAATCCACACTGAAAGCTTCAGAGCTTAGCAGGGAGTTGAGTCTGTTTCATAGAAAAATATCAACATATTTTTAGGTCTCATCTCTGCAAAAATATATTATTTATTATCAATAATTGAAATGCAGATGAGCCAATATATGCAACTTCAAATTACTTCCGGGCACCAATACTCTTGGTAAGTTACATTTAATATGTGAATTGGTTCTATGCTATTAGTATTACCAATCCAAGACAGCAAGATAGGGGGGAGGAGTTTAAATATTTCAAATCACCCCTACTTAAGGTATCTCCCATGGGGGAACACTACTGCACCAAATTAATGACACAGAGCCTAATTCATTGAGGGCACAGGTGCCACTAAAACATTCAAAGTTGGGCATATGGCTTGTTCACAGATGGAAGGATTACAGTTGTTACTCTACAGTGTGCGAAAAACCATACCACATTTATAGAGATGGTTAATTACAGTTACTTAAATTCAAAAAGTAAAATTACCACAAAATACAAGCATATGAAGCATTCCCTTGTACACTACATTTATCTCATTATTATTGAGATTTACTTCTTTTGAATCAAACATTTTCTTTCTTCTTCAGTACAAAAAATAAGTTAAGTATACCTGAACACATAGCATGCATTATTCTCATTCATGGTTCAAGGTTTTACGTACCTTAATAGGGATGTTTGCAGTATCCACCTTGGAGATGTGTGCAGTAGCAGCTGTACCAATAGCAAGTGGTGGTGTCGGCCTCACAACTTTTGTGTTGAAATACTTTTGCGAATTATATCCCTTTTTCTCTCGTGGTTTATGAATTTCAAGTGACTTTTAAGAGTTGATTAGCTAACATCACCAATATCAATTTATTTAAAGCATACTTTGCATCACATGCTGTAAATATTCTGAGTGTTCTAGAAGCCATTTAGCATAAGTGTTAATATCCAGCCATGCCAGATTGAATTTGCACTACCATACAATACTTTGACTAACACCTCAGCAATGAAAACAAAACTTATTGGAGAAAAAAAAATTCTATGAAACAGGCAGTTAAAAACAATTATAAATGACCATGCATTACTGAACAAAGCATTAACAAGTTATTCTTTATTTTCAGTCTCGTAAGTATACTTCAACTTTTCTCAACTTCAGTTTAATAACAAGTGATAAATCCTTGTATCTTTCTTCTAAATACTGTGCATTAGCTGGAGCAAAAAAACTCGCATAATTTATGTCAGAAAACAAATAATATTTACTGAATATATTACTTTAACTTCTTAACAGGACAAAAAGTCAACTTGTAGCTAATTGGCTACTGAACATACATCATGACATGTCATCATGCCAACAAAGCATAGATCCATACATACTGTTACTGAGACCACTTTAACATTGTTGCACAAATTATCAATGCTGTACATCTCCTACTTTTCCCACACAATTGCATTTCATTATTTTAAAACATCGTCTCAATTTACTGCTGTAATTCCATCTAACAAAGAACTTTTCAAAGAACTAGAAACTTTGTGGGTCAATAACATCTTTAATTTCAACATGGTGTTCACCTTATAGTCTGACTATATGATAATACATACCTATAATTAAACAATATTCAATACAATAATTATTCTTAATAAATTTATTTGTTCTCAAGGGTGCTGTCATGTGTAACAGTCTTCATAGATTATGACAATTCCAAGAAAAATCATGAACCAGTTTTTTAAAGAATTTTATTCATCTTAGATCTGAAAAAAAATACCAATAAGAACACAGAGATACAAAATAATATCAATAAAATATATCACAATAATGTATTTAGTTCCAGATATCTCATAAAAGCAGAAGAATGTCTCTGAAATGTTTTAATGGGTTCCAAAATGTCACTCAATATATCCCAGCCAAAATCGATCATCATTTTGAATTTGCATTTTTCTCTCTCTCTTCTTATTAAGAAATTTTAGGCAATCACTGATGATGCATGTAGGCTAGAAACATTGTTAATGAATTTTGAAGTGTTTATACTGAAGATGAAATTAGGAAAACTCTAAAATGTTTATGTTCTTTGTCCCATCAACAATTCTACAATTTTATAATTCTACCAAATGGGTCTTGAGCTTGTTTTACTCCATCAACAGTAATGTGATACCTGCCTTGTTGCAGATGGAGGTACATAGTTCAAAACCTGTTGCTGATCAATGTTGCCAAGTCAGCATATTTGTCATTTAATGAATCACATTTTCTTGAGATTGTTTTTTGTGAAACTGAGATAAACACAATGACATACTTATCATCAATAAAAATGATGGATGTGGGAGTGATGAGATTAGACTTTCAGAGAACTTTGTGAAAAAAACTTTTGATTTGAGGAATTTAATGCAATCCCAGCTTTAAGTTTGTTAATGTATTTTATTAATTTGGAGATTTATTTTTAAATAATTCAAGGCTACTAATATTTTTATGAAATATTATTTTTCACTTGAACATTATATATTGCAGATTGTTGAACAAACAGCATACTGTAAAAGAGTTCATATTTTATTATGGCTGTAACGATACACATACCTCATGATTTGATGCATATGACTATGTTAATTTGTTAGTATTGCAAACACAAAATGATCAATGTCTTGCTTATGAAGAAATATGAAATCTATTTCTTAAAATGTATTTTTTGGTCATCTGAAACATCAAAGACTGTTTAATATAATCATTCATACAAACTTTTTGGCCATAAATGTTGCCAAAATTGCCATTGAACTTCTGTGGAAAAGTGAAACTACCTTTTTTACCCACCCTAACAACTTATCCACGTGTGGCACATGAAGGATTTTCTGAGCAGCCAAATTAACAGTGTTGAGCAAAGCATTGCACATGGGGTGAGAGTCCTGTCAGTTTTACCACACAGTAAACATTATTTACTTTATTAGTTGTAACACCTGGATTATTAATCTTTTTCATTCCCCAAAAGATATAACTTTCTTCAGTACATCTACTATGTGCTTAGACATATATATATGAATCATTTAACTGTCTTGTTTAAAGAACATAATTTCTCATCTCTCAGTTGTATTTTATAAAATGCCCAGTAACAGTAAAGTAGCTTTCAGTAAATCTTGAAGTCCATTCAACATTGGTAAGGGCAACAGAAGAAGCATCTTTCAGTTCAGTGTCAAGCTTGTTTTTTCCTCTTTTGCCCTTTGACTGTTTGGGTTTAATTTTATTTTAAATGCTTCATGGAGTTTCAGCTGAGGAGCATTGTGCCCTTTATTGCTTACAGAAAGTGAAGCTTGTGAGAGTTTACCTTTAATTTCTTTCATTTATTGTAAAGTAATATCATGTTTTCATTTCAGTCATGTTTGATGTTGTTCATTTTATAACTGACCTCCACCTAACATCTTTTACATATTGTTTTCAAACGATCAGTTTTCTTACTTCATTTTGATCCAAAATATTTCAAAATAGATGATTTGTAGGATGAAGATATGTCCTTTATTAAATGTTTTGATGAGTCAGCCATTGTTGACATAGCACGTGGTAGTT
>NW_013667081.1:185579-188011 GCF_000517525.1 Limulus polyphemus
TTTGAATATATTTTTAATGTATTACGTATGGAAGAAATTAATAAAGATTTGAATTTTGTTAAGTTGAAAGATTATAAAACACTTTTTTAATTGAAAATTTCTAAAGAATCTTTAACACTATCCGTGACACGGCCTAATTTTATTTTCTCAGTGAGGGGGGGGGGCGCTTCTGGCCCCTCCTTTTTTTTAATATCTAATATTTTTACATGCTGCTAGTGAGAGAACCTGTTGTTAAAATATTTGAATCCCACCACTGAACATAAAAGCACATTAAAGTTATAAAAAAATGGAACCAAACTGCAGAACAAATGAACAGTGTATTGAGTCATGGCCAGTTACCCTCGAGAAACTGTAATTTCATTAAATTGTTACAGCCCGATATTTTATAGTATTATTTGGTTTAAACCAATATACATACAAGAATCAGAAAGTTATAAATTTTTACTCAAAATAAAACTTTTTTCTTTTAAATATGGATGTGGTCAAATGTTAGCTTTTCTTACTGGTAGACAGTTTGTGTAATACATGAACTAATATTCTATTCAAACTAATTACTGGTGTGAATTGTCTTCTATGAACCAAAGTTTTGAGCTGTTTTTCTTAATGGTATAATGTTTGACTAAACAAATGAAATTGAGTCTTGCTTGAATAAGGTTTAGCTAGCTATAAATGATGTAGTGATAGTGATTGTGAATTTAAAATTTTGGTATTTTTATTACACACTGCCAGTTTCACATGGAGCAAGAGGTTGCTATAAAACTGTATCAGTTGAAACAGAGTATACAAAGGCATTTAAACTGTATCACTACAATAGTTACTATGACCATCTGTCTATTGTTCTTAAACAAAATCCACATTCCATGAATTGCAAACTGACTGTAGAGAGTTTGTTTAGTGATGTTGGCAACAACATATATAATAACAGTAATTACTTTCTTTTAGTATATGAATGGATAAAAGTTTGACAAATGAGAAAGAGACGCGGTCCAACCTTTTAAGCTATTTGAATACACATTAGTTTCAGTATTGCTACAAAAATTCATAACTGAATATTAAAAGTTATTAAAGTATTTCTGCTTGTAAAACTTGAAATAATTAAAAATAAAATTAACTTTAATCCAACTACAAGGAATTAAATATTAAATATTTTATCATATATTTAACTATGGTTAAAGTCAGTATTTACTTTCATTGACACTCATTCACAGCCTAGTACTTGTAATCAGGTTAAGAAGTAACTTTGTATACAGTAATGGAATAACGTTAATCAGATTAATTACCAAATTATGTCTAAATCAGTACAGTACATGTTTGCTTGATTACAACTAAGGTATGTTATATCACATCACAATATTCAGTGACAGTATCTTCTACAATGTATATATTTGGTTCGTTTGGAAGTTTGCACAAAGCTACACAATGGCTATCTGCATAAGCTGTTCCTGATTTAGCAGTGAAATACTAGAGGGAAGGAAGCTGGTCATCACCACCCACTGCCAACTCTTAGGCTACTCTTTTACCAATGATTATTTTGGGATTGGCAATCACATTATAATGCCATATGGCTGAAATGGTGGCACAGGGATTCGAACCTGTGACTCGTACATTGCGAGTCAAGAGCCCTAACCACCTGGCCATTCCAGGCCATATCTATATATATATATAAATATAAACCAGAAACAACATAATAAAATTAAAACTCCAAACCATGCCTTTGCTACCATATATAATAAAATAGATCTGAAACATTTAATTAGGGTCTTTAATTATCTATTTAATAAATTGATAAATGCAGAAATAATTATTTCACAACATAAATTCATCAAATTTCAATGTAAAAATATACTTAGTTTTGTACTTATAACATATCACCTTTAATGAAGAAGTTCATAAACAAACAGCGGGGATTCCAATGGATGCTAATTTCTCTTCAAACATGGCCAACCTGTATTTGTTTTTCTATGAATATTGCTTTTTAAAATAGATATTAAACCCTAACTTGTATTTGTATACCTTTCGTTACATAGATGATTGAATTTCACTCAATCACCTACATTTTGATCCAAGAATAATATACCCAACAGAGCTTATTATAATAAAAAGAAGTAATAACAGTGATATACATGCTCATTATTTAGATACAGACATTAATTCAGCAGAAGGTAGTATAGAGTTGACTATTTTTGATAAGAGAAGGGAATTTGATTTTCCCGTCCTTAACAGCACTGTTCCATCAGTATTGTTAAAAGGGATTATTACATCCCAATTAAAAAAAATTTTTAACAGTTTGTAATAATAATAATTCCTTTATGCATAATATTCCTTTATTCAAAAATAAACTGAAAAATAATGTTATCAGGACTGGTTTATTAAGTAGTTTTTTTTTTATTTTTACTTTAGTATATATATATAAATATATTAGGTAGTATGTA
>NW_013667081.1:188021-204020 GCF_000517525.1 Limulus polyphemus
TTTTTTTTTTTTTTTACTTTTGTATAATATATATTAAAATATATTAAGGGTTAAGCTTGATTCATTCATGGAGAATGCAATATGGAAAATTTAGAGGGCGTTAGTTACTTGGTTTAAGTAGCTAATTGTCACTTTTAGAATAGTTATGTACATCAGGATGGAAAGATCAACTTCAGGTAGCTGGACTTGTCTCAGATAACCTGGTTTACACTTGAATGGTAAGGGTCTCTTATTTTGGTTAATGTCTTTTATAATATCAAACAAAAGGGTGGAGGTTGGGAGTTCTGTGTCAATTAAGGGTGGCTTAGTTCTACTATAAAAATATTATATGATTATTATTTATAACATCAATTAAAAGGATGGAGGTTGGGAGTTTTACTTTGTAGAATTTTTATTGGGTTTATTTAATTCTACATTAAAGTTATTTCTAAATATTTACGGTTACTGCCTTCCCACATCTGGCTGTAGACAGCAAAAGTCAGTTGGAGTTGAGACGTTGTGGATTCAAGCACTTAACTTCAAACTCTTAACTGATTATTCTTAGTTGCTGGCAAGTTTTTCATCAGCGTTTGGATTTTGCCTGATAGATGTAATATCACCAGCACGTTTGGGTTCTATGACCACAAGCCTTATCCTTTATGACTTAAGGACAACAGTAAGGAATGGTAGCGGAGGCATGGTTTTGAGTTTCAGTTTTATTATGTTATTTCTGGTTTATATTAAGTTCATTATTGTTTTATAGTGCTGACTTTAATCACTTATGGACAATTAATGTATTGCATAGTATTGATTTATTTTTATATATATAGCATAGATTTCTTTACAGTTGACTGGTAAGTATTTTTCTTGCAACTCTTGTAAATTTGTCACCACTGCTACACCTTCAATCATTTAGAATAAAATTACAGTTTTTATGGTAACTACATTTCATTCCTTGAAACATACTCAAAATAACACTTTTAGAAAGGTTTCATGAATGCCTAATTTTTAGAATTAAGTCTTATTAAATTTCTTTTGTATAAAGTACAAATTCTTATAAAAAATTATATCAGAAGAGATACTTCATGGGCAAAAAGATATCAGAACATTTCATTGATACATCTATATTTCAGTAAATGTTTTTTGTATTCACATTTACTGATGTGACCCACTGTTTTTATTCTAGCACACATGACAATAAACACAGTGTAAATGTGGTATTAGGACTAGAAATTTGTTGACGTAGTCCAGGTTTCGGTTCAACACTTAATCTAGTTTAAGTAGCCAGTTTAAAATTAATTTCATTTTCTTTATAATTAAAACTCATTGTAAAAAAAAGTTGGAAAACTTCATGAACATTTTAATTTGTTTTAGTAGGTTTTTTTTATTTAACATAGCCTTTTTCGATTAAATGATAATTACAAAATTCCAGAAAAATAACAAGTGTTGATTCTTTGAAGTAAACAAGAAAAAAGTTATTTAATCTGCAAAGAAAGTTTTGAAAAGCTACTTAAATATCTAAAAAAGTTAATGAATAAGTTTTTGACTTAAAGTTTCAATAACAAACATAATTTTAAGATGCTTACCTGAAGATGCCTTCTGTTTGAGAGCCACTCAAATGTAGAACACTTTCAGAAAGGGTTGTCTGGATCCAGGGTAATCTTCGATTTGGATAGAGATCTTTTTGTAATGCCATTACTTCTTCCAATGTGTTACCAAACATTGAAGGCCTGAAAATTTGTAACTAGCAACAACAAAAAAATATATTTCTTTTAGATTATGTACTTATTCAAAAATAAATAAATGATAAATCTTTATTAAGAATAAAGAAAATACATTATAAATGTTTGTTTGTAGTTAAGCACAAAGCTACACAAAGGGCTATCTGTGCTCTGTCCACCACTGCGCCACTGGGGGGGTTGGGGTGGGGGGCATTATATATGTAATTGTGTTTATTGAAACACACAAAAAAGAAATGAAAATAAGAGTGCAGGAAGGAGGAAATTATCATCATTTGGGGGGGGGGGCACTATATATGTAATTGTGTTTCTTTAAATACATACAAAACAAATGAAAATAAGTGTGCAGGAAGGAGGAAATTATCATCATTTGGGGGGGCATTATATATGTAATTGTGTTTCTTTAAATACATACAAAACATGAAAATAAGTGTGCAGGAAGGAGGAAATTCTTATCATTTGGGGGGGGGGCATTATATATGTAATTGTGTTTCTTGAAATACACAAAAAACAAATGAAAATAAGTGTGAAGGAAGGAGGAAATTATTATCATTTTTTAATTCATGCACTGCAAATAATTAAAAAGCATTTAGAGCAGGCAGGTTTCCATCAAATGGACTGAAAGGAGGCCTAGCTGAGTTTCATACCTTATCAAAGGAGTAGTATTACAACTTTCTAAGCTGTGTAAAGTTGACATACACCCCTTTCAATTCCATTCCTATTAATAGTCTTTCATATGAGAAGCAAACTCCACTGAAATCTATGACTATGACATACTTTTTTTGTAAGTAGGTATATGACTCTTGTGAAAGTTCTTTACAAAAATGAAACTAGTTGATGAAAGTTTTAAATTTGACTTGAATAGTCATAAGATTATGTAGTTTTAGAAAAAACAAAATATTTAATTGATTTTTTCTACCATTTATAATAAAACAATCATTATTTAATGTAGTTATTTGCACTCTGAATAGTTAACATGCAATGTGGTTTTCATTTTGAGTATAAAAATACTATTTCTTATTTCACAGTTTTCACATTTCATTTGCATTAAGACTTGAGCATGATATTTACTAGAATCAGGAACTTGGACTGAATAATCTGCAGAAATTGTGGAATATCAAAAGTTTTTAAGTTAAATGTTTATATTTTGTTTTCCATTTTCTCTATTATATCATTAACTACATGTATCATCATCAACGTACAGTGCAATGAAATTTTTAAAATCAAGTAATGGAAGTAAGTACATACCTTTTAAATTTTTGTAGAATAGTTTTAAAACTTCTTTTTTGTCATATGCATAATTTCACTTCTTTATCTTTTCACTTGTAGTTTATTTTTAATTTTCCTTTCCAATTCTTTGTCTTTTATTCATGATGGCAACACTGCCAACATGTCCCTATGGTGCTCTGTTGTTATTATAGGGTGACTCTCGTGCACAAATTCAAAACACCTACACTCGCACATGCAAATGATGCCATCTTGCTTAGACATTTTGGCAAGCCAAACTAAAACTAGTTAAACATATAAAAATCATAAACGTTTCAAATATGCATTTTAAAACACAAATAATACATAATTAATTAAGATATAAATGTAAAACCTAAATGCAATCTGTTTAGCAAACTAATACACATAAGGCGAGAAACACTTGCCAAACATTACATACCCCTCAAGAGAACAATGACTAAGCTTATTTTCTATTTCATACTACATATCCATAACAGTTAGAGGTTACTTCAGGCTATAACTGAATAGTGCAAAATATGCTCTTTCTATTGGTTATAAACATGCCATTCAACTTCAAAGTGTCACTTGACAACACAGCTTTGACTCTGCAAGAGGGCGTGGCTGACCCTAACTTAGAAATATTAGAATGTTGTTTCATGTTAATGAGAGACAGCTGGAAATGTACTTTGACCGTCTATGCTGACAGTCTATATTAGGAACTCATAGTTTCTTGTGTACAACCTCTTAAACTTGAGAATTTTAACCACAGTGGATCACGTGATAGCAAAAAACTGCAGTTTTAATTGCTATTTTAGATTTTTCTTTTTAAAATAAAGGAGTAAAACTTAGATAATATAAAACCTTAAATTATAATGTACTTGATACTAGTAATTTCATTAAAATACTTAGTAAAGTGGTTTAATTCAATTTTGAATTTAACACAGTAAAATCTCATGACATGCACAGAAAGGGGTTTAAAGGGTGAGTGTGGTCAAAGGGTTAAATGTTGCAGCTAAAGATCATTTTAATAGTTATCACTACTTGCTAAAATAAAAAAAATATCTTCCATTGAGTTTAAAGTTACCATAACATGAGTTGTCATTCTGGTTCATAGTAGAAATGGACTTTCAACAATCATACATTTTTTTATTGTTGTAAATCCACTCTGTTAAGAATGAATTAAAGAAGGTGCAGAATTGAAAATTTTTCCTTTTTCTGTTTCATAATTCCATATTATCATTGTTCAAAACATTGTGTATTAGACCTAGAATGTTAAACACAAGAAGAACAAAATAGTGTTGTTTGTCTTATTTTACTATTTTCATTTCCAATGACAGAAATGTGTTCAGGTATTTAAATAAATCAACTTTTACATCTATAAGGTAGATTACTTTAAAAAAAAAACATTTTCTTTATTACTGGTACAGTTGATTTATTTGAATTTAAGAATTGAACAGAAAATAACGTAACCTCCAATTCAATAGGTAAGACATTTTAGAAAATAATCCTAGATCCTGGTCCATCATTTCTTTGTTCATGTAACTCAATGGATTGATAAAATAATCAAAGTAAATATAAAATAACTGAAAATATGTTTGAAACTAGAAATATGTTAAGAAAAACTTGTACTGTTAAGATAAACTTGTAATAATCAGGTTGCCAGAAACCTAGCTTTGCATTTTAAAACTTAATGATTCTACTATGATGACAAAATTTATAATATAACCATACTCACTTCCAAAGATGTTTGTCAAAGCAATTTTTATAATTAGACAGTACTTATAATTATGAATTACATTTAAACACAAAAATACATATGTGCCCATCAAATTTTTAAAATCTTTTTCTACAGCTATTTATGAACTAAATTGTTCATGGATCTATGACTTTACTGGTTACAAGATCCTTAATGTTAAACATTTGAGTCACACACACACACACACACACACACACACAAAAGAACATAAACATTTCACTTAATCCCACCAATTACTGCTGGGGTTACCTAAGTATTTTCACAGAAAGTAAGTGATTTCACTTGATGTTTTTTTTGTCGGCTTGTTATACTATATGTTGTAACAGGGAGAAAATATTACAATGTGATTTAGGGGCTTAAAATAGCTTCATCATGAAACTTTCGGAGACTAGTTTTGTTTTCCTGTGATGCACAAGCATTTACAACTCTTAACTTTGATCCTTTACTTACACTAGACATCTATGTCCAGATAGAAACAAGGCTAATTTCTCTCCTTACACATCCTTCTTTCAAATTCCTTAGGGCAACTTCTGAGAGAGGAGAAATAAATCTCTTGGAAGCTCTTGACAAAAGCCACATCCACTTTCTAGATATAGACTTGCAATTTTGCAGATAATTGTACTTACTTGAGCTAGATGTTTATAACCAATAGAAAGACCTCATTTTAAACTACAATCTCCTAATGGTTATTTTAAAATTGTCATGCAGAATTCCTTACAAAGTACATCAAATTGCTTGTAACATTGTTGCCACTTTTGTCCTCAATAGCACTTAACATTGTTTCTCACCTAAAAATATTTTAGTTATATACACTAAAGGTTTTAGTTTTACATTTCAGTTAATTATGTCTTAAAATGCATTTGAAAAGGTATAATATTCTTTTAAAATATAACCCAAATTTTGCCTCAGTTCATGAGGCTTAGTGTAGTTGGTGAGCACAACAATATTCTGCCAGAGGCTAAAGTATCTCTGCCAACGATACTGTAATATTGCCCAAGAATGCCCATTGATGTGTGTTGCAATAAATAATAACACTAAAGGACAGAAACGGAAAACTAAACATTAAAAATAAACTATATGTGAAAATGTAAAGACTTGTAATTAAGAATATAATCTACAGAAGATCTTTTAACCCTTTCGAGACGAGTCATGGGTGAAAGGCCATGTCATCTTGTTTGTTGACTCATAACTATTTCATGAACTTATGTCAATAAGTTTGGTATGAAACTATAGATTATAATTCAAATTTTTGTACTACACATTAGTTAATTTCTTAATTTCAAAGTAATTATTAAAAAACACAGATAAACATCGATTTTTGTGTGCCACGTGGTATGTTGAATGCAGCACTAGTTCAAAGTAGATGTTTGTGAAGTCAAAATACTAAGTCTATAATTTTATACAAATCAGAAACACAAATTACTGATATTGACAAACTAGAATATAAAATAAGAACCTCCTATATTTTCTATTTGCTGAGATATCTCTCATGTACTGAATAACACAGTGGCCCCCACCCACCTCTTTCCATTTTTGGAAATGCTCCCTTGTATATACTTGCTTCTATATATGACATGAATAACCAATCAGAAGCTCAGAATGTCTCCCTAGTGGCTTTCTTAGCCATTTTAACGGGTTTGGACACCATTTCTTTCTTTTGAACCAATATTTCAAGGAGGTAGGGTGTGTCTTTAGTCGGGTTGAAATTTCATGTTCTTTTAGACTAAAATACATCCTAGTTACTAAGCTTAATAAATTATAGTAGAATTCTATGGTATTGATGTAGTAATTTATTATTTTTTAGTTATTCAAATGTATATATAAACCCCCCAAAAATTATTTTGTTTCATATCCTCCAGGTGCAAAATTTTTAAACGCTTAGCAACATACGTCAAGTAGTAACCAAGTACAAAGGTCGTAGCTTGAAGAGATAATTGTTTGTTTTACTTCTCTATTCACTGTTCTATGTTTTCAGAAAAATGAGTTTAAGAACATATTTCAAGGTAGCAATGATCTATATACATATATAATGTATAATACTTGATTGTTTGTTGGTTTGAAGTTAAGCACAAACCTACACAATGGGCTATCTGTGCTCTGCCCATCACGGGTATTGAAACCCGGTTTCTAGTATTGTAAGTCCGCAGACATACCACTGAGCCAATGGAGAGTATATTAATTGAAATGTAACTGTATTTTACAAAATACTAGTCTACTAAAACACAGCCAAGACAAGTTAGTTTGTACAGACCAAAGGTTAGTTTTATGTTATTGGGTACAGTAACATGAGAGCACGTGTGCCGCGTCATTGTAACTTCTGCTTTGTTAGCCAGGCACAGCTGAATATAATAAAAATGATAAATATATATAAATGTATAATGTTATGAGATTTAAGCTATTGAGTCTAAACATTTATGTTTTCGTGTTATAATTTGTGTTCATTCTAGAATGAAAGAGGCATAATTTATATTTATTTTGTAATTTTTTAACGTGGTTACGAGATCAGTCAAATCTACCAAACCTACATAAAGATTCATTACTGAAAATAACAGATAAAATATAAAGTTTTTTTCTTAAGAAACGTTTGATAACTACGGATCCCAGGGATCAAGCCTGTGCTGAAAGTTAAGACTGTTTGACAAAAAATTAAAAGTTATGTACATTTTTTATATTTCTTAATTTTAAATATTTCATTGCACTATACATTGATAGTAATACTTGATATATTCAGAGTCTGAATGCAAATAACTAGAATACAAAAATAACAAATTATTAGTTGAAATATTTAACTGAAATAATATCATTCTTTGTGTACAAAATACTTGTAATATTTAACAAAATCTTTCCAATTGTTGTAAAGATATGTTAAAAAATTTCAGTTACCATATGATTGTTGAACTCGTATCGTTCTCCATACAGGCTAGGCCCAATGAGCCTAAACTGTAACCACACAGTGAACTGAATATGCATGGAGTTGGTCCACAGCATGTTCATCGTTGTTAGTAGAGAATTTCTTTAATGTTATGTATTTATAAGTTATGTCCTTAATTTATTTACCCATTTTCTAAATATAATTACTTTTACATTATCTTTTTTATTCCATTTAAGTAAAACTATACAGAATGAATTACTAATTACTTGTTTGTTACATTTTCAATTAATTTTATAGCATTCCTGAAATTTAGGATCTTTACTCATTACTATTAACAAATCTCCATTAGTTATAATATAAAGATTACCAGTGAAAATGTGGTCAATGAGATAAGATAGAATTATATTTGCAATGAGAGAGTAAAAGGTTATATAACTCCTCAATGGTTATCTAAAAACTTTATTGTAATTAAAAATTCTACTGCATATGGCCCCCCTGAAAGAATAGTTAAATAGTTTGGTGTTTGATTTTGCAAATATTAGATAATAAGTACTGTACAAAATTGTCTCTGACTACAGATTCTAATTTAATCAGTTCCAAATTTCTGCCAGTAAATGAAACTATAAGGTAAACTTCATTTTTACATTCATTAACTGTTGTTGATTTAGGTTTAACTTATAAAAAATAGCAGATAATAGCTAGTCTACATTGCTCATAAAATTTAATGACACCTGTATTTATGTTTAATTGAAGAAAAGCATCACATACACATATGAAACTTTTAGATTGATAAATGTCTAGGAAATCTTGCAGCAAATTCTTCTGTGCTTTAACTCATTACTACATGGTCGACAAGTGATCAATAGAGAAAAGAATATGGATTAGAAATGAGCAGCCTTAAGAAACATTACTTTAATTTTTAACATATATGATCCTAATTATTATCAGCTTTTTTCTGATGTAATATCATGTCTATTACCAACTAAAGAATCATTAATGGCTAATATAAATATGAGTTTTCAACTAAAACTTTGCATGCTGTAACACAAATGGTCAGATGAGCTTTGATACAGTGAGAATAACTTTGTCAGCAACACTGTACAATAGCGAAGGTACCTGAAGCACTGTTATACACTTTTCTAACTGGAAGCCTTAAAACCAACTAATATATTGTACTTCACCAGCTTAGACATTATAAACCATAAGACTTGGTGATGCAAAATTTAGTAACAATATTTTGTAAACTTTGTATTGTTGCTTAAAATAAAATCTTTTTATTTTCTAAGTGTTTCTGGTATCTTCTTGTATTTTTTAAAGTTCTATATGTCCTGCTATAAAGTGAGAGTTGTCATCTACCAATAATATGAAATCCAGTATAAACAAGAGTCAGATTACTGCAATGCTCTTAATAATATTGCTTGAGGTCAATTAATTGTTGAAAAAAAAAGTGTTGAATAAACTTCTTTGAAGTTCATAAGCTGTTCTACTCACCCTAGACTGTTCTATTTTTTCAACTGTTGCTTTTCTTAACCCCTTCTTGGCTCCATTTTGTCCAATTCGTTCCAACCTCTTGCTACAGATGGCAGCATAATGACTGATTTTTAGCTAAAACCAAAAGTAATGAATTAGAAAAATGAATAAACAAGCAACTTCTGCAACTGTACAATTTCACCAAAATCTATTAATTATGATTTAAGATATGTTGTTCAAATTTAGATGATTTACTACTTAATTAATGGTGATCAAAACTATTAAACCAATACTACAAAGTGATCAATTTTCTTGTATTAATACATTTAGGCTTCTTATTAAAGCTCAATTTTCACCTTTCTAATACTTGATATCATTGAAAGTTACTTATTATTTACTTGGTGTTTTGTTCTAAATCACATAAATTTGTATTTCTTAATACATATAGGGAACCTGATGATGACAAAACCTTGTCGAAATGTTGTACATTTGCTGTTTTGTTAAACTTATATTAAAGTTTTTTCTTCATTACCCATTCAAGCCATCACCAAGCATTACATATAGGGTGGTTTGTTTTTCTTCATGCAGAAAGAATGAATCTTGTTCTTCGTGATAAACAATATAGCAAAATAATACGTATAATGTAAAAAACAATGATATCAATGTCTTAACTAGTACACTGACACATCCAAAAGGCTTTTTATACTGAACATGATTAAATCATGTAATAATTCTTGTAATAATAATTCATGATTGTGTGGCAGCTAAGCATCGGTAGAATTATCGATGTACTGCTGTCTATGATGATGATGATGATGAAATCAAGAAAATGAGCACTCTAATGATATCAGTGTCTTAACTGTTATAACCTAAAAGCTGTTTAATACTGAATATGGCACAGCCCTCAGAGCTTAGTGAATTTGTTTTATATCTGGTGCATTTTGAATGTTTCTTTAAATAATTCTGTGAAATTCTCAAAAATAATTAAATCAGTTTCATGTCTAAAAGCATAAAGAGTAAATTTTTGGTGTTTGATAATCCAACTTTTACAAGTTCGATTTTTAAAATCCTCAGTTAATTTTAATACTTTTTTTTAGGACTTCCTATTTTTTCAATAAAATTCAACAAGTATAGTTTTCTAAGTAATTCAACTTCAGCCACTATAAGATTCACATAAGATTTTTGATATTGTTTAATTACTCCTAAACTGTATGTTTGTGATTGATTCCTGCACTTTCAGATATACCTCAAAGCAACTGGTTAAATAGACAAATTAGTTGCCACTCACTATATCTACAAAAATAGAATCCAACTAAATGAATTTTGTTCATCATGTGTGCATATAATTTAAACACAAGTCATCAAAGACATGCAAAAAAGTATTTTCCTTAAAATAAATCAATACAAATAATAAAGTTATGTTAAGCATGGTTTAATATTCAATAAATACTAAAGCAAGAACTGTCACTGTCATTCAATAAATTAAATAGAATGACCTGAAATCACTTTTTAAGTTCCACTAATTCTCTTACCTCAATTCTTACAAAAATTTGTGTCAATAACCCTCTGATCTCAGTTCTTCAAAATATCAGTCCCAATAAGCTTCTGATCTCATTTCTTAAAAATATTAGTGTCAATGATCCTCTGGACCCAGTTCTTACAAACATTAGTGTCAATGATCCTCTGGACCCAGTTCTTACAAACATTAGTGTCAATGATCCTCTGGTCTCAGTTCTAACAAACATTAGTGTCAATGATTCTCTGGACCCAGTTCTTACAAACATTAGTGTCAATGATCCTCTGGACCCAGTTCTTACAAACATTAGTGTCAATGATCCTCTGGACCCAGTTCTTACAAACATTAGTGTCAATGGTCCTCTGGTCTCAGTTCTTACAAACATTAGTGTTAATAATCTCCCAAAATCATTTCTTACAGTCTAAATAACCCTATGGTCTTAGTTTTTACTAAAATTAGTGTTAACTTTCTCCACACCAGCTCGGTCAATTTGACTGATCTCTTTGTACTTGTTTAAATTCTTTAAAGATTTAATACTTTAACTTTCAATATATTGTGTATATCTTAATAAAATTTGGCAGTATTTCAGTTAACATTACAAGTCTTTCACATACAAAAAATCATATTTTTAGTGAAGTATTTTTAATAAACTAAAATAAAGATTTGTCCATGAATATATTATTATTTTTTGAATAATCAGTGTGCAAAGTGATTTTCATGTTAAGATTAAAAATACTTTTCTTCATCTAAAAAATCTCACATTTCATTTGTGTAATCTCTAAGACATCCTACATACATTTCAAATGTTTGTTTCAGTAAAACTTTATATTCTATCTCTTATTTTCTCTATCCTAACTCTATACAAGGTTTCTCAATTTGACTGACCTCGTAACCCTCCACCCCCACCAAAAAAATCTAAATAATTCAAAATTACCCCCTTTTTCTTTCTAGAACAGACATTTGTTTGTCCTAGGTAGCTTTAAACTCATAACATTATACATCTATTTGTAATTGAACTTTATTGTTTTATTGCCCTTTGAATTGTGTCTAACTACTATTCGTGCCATTATAAGTTGTAAATCACTTGGGGAACATGCAGCTCACATTACACTACCTATTACATTACCCACGAGATACTCTGAGCTGCTTGCATGTGTGACTCATGAAACATTTTTATTACATGATTGTTTATTTTATCTAACCTAATCTTAACTAACCTGAAGAGATATTTATTTTTACATTTTAGTTACTTTTATAACAATAAATAAAGAATAAACATATAAAAATAAGAAATAAATTACATACCAATCTTCTTTTTTTCTTGCTGTTGATTGTCGATAACACTTAACCCTACTTTTTGATACTAATGGTAATAGTGCATTAAATACTTTTTATTCAATTAAATAATGCATCAAAGAACACACACCAATAACATAAAAAAAGCAGACAATTTCCTCTAACAATCACAATTTTACTGGCTTTCTGACTATGTGACAAGAGCTGTTACAAATTAATCCAAGTTAGCCATTGTGATTCCTGTGGGAACGAAGTTGTATTATAAGTGAAATTTAAACTTATCTATTCAGAACACAACGTAATAGAATATGCCATTTGATGGATGAAAACCTTGAATTTCTATTGTTTATAGCTAATATATAATTAAATGTAAGAGAGAGCTATTAACAAATCCTAAAACAGAAGATGTGACAGGTGGATGTGGAAGGAGGTGTCTGATTTTCTATTTGATAGCTCTGTAACTAAACAAAATTGAAGGCTATAAAAATTATGGTTTGTCTGAGCAATGGCAGTTTTATAGTGAGTAATTTACAATTAATTTCATATTTTCTTGGGGGTGGGGTGGATAAAATAGATATGAGAAGATACCAAGAGAAAATGTGTCACATGAGTCACACTAAAGGAAATTCAGGATTTTTTTAAATATTGCCTCATTGAATTAAGAACTTAAAACTTATATCCTATTAAAATATGGGTTATTAGCTAAGATTTCATATTATATTAATTGGTATAATATAAACAAAAAGTAGTTTAATAAAATTTTGAATATAAAACACTAAAACCTTATGTCATGTGCAGTAGTACCAAGGGTGAGAGGGTTAATAATCTCCAACAATCATTTCTAACAGTCTGAATAACCTTCTGGTCTCAGATCTTACAAACATTAGTGTCAATAATCTCCCAAGATAATTTCTTACAATTTAAATAACCTTCTGGTTTCAGATCTTACAAACACTAGTGTCAATAATCTCCCAAGATCATTTCTTACAATCTAAATAACCTTCTGGTCTCAGATCTTACAAACATTAGTGTCAATAATCTCCCAAGATCATTTCTTACAATCTAAATAACCTTCTGGTCTCAGATCTTACAAACATTAGTATTAATAACCTCCCAAAATATTTTCTTACAGTCTCATCAATCCTTTCCTTCTTTTTTCAACAAAGATCACTGGGACCTTGAGACTTCCATAATATACAAATATATATCAACAAGGGCAAGTCAGACACTTTGTGTCCAATATAATATCATAAAATGGGATAGAAAGTGGGATTTAAACATGAAACTTGAATGAAATAGTTATAAAAGAAATTTAATTGGAAAAGGGGGAAAACAGCTAAACAAGGACACAGTATCAATCAGTAAAAATATAAATGCTATAGAAAAAGTAAAACAAAGGGATAAGCCATATTATCTTAAAAAAGTGTGCATTATCTCTCTCCTTTTCTATATATAACACATAAAATTCATGCCACTACAGGTAATTGAATATCAATAACTACTAGTATTTTATTATTATAACACATTACACTGCTATCCTCATCATTACCATTGTTTAAAACACAAATCTTGAAAGTTTCAAAAAACCCTATTCTACCTCTTGTGAATTGTGAGAGCTTACCTCTGGTGTATCAAAGATTGTCTCATCTTTATGGCGACTGATGTAGCTGTCTAGGTAAGGCTGAAATTTTACAGATGGTGGGAAGAAAGACAAACAAATAGCCATCAACTCCCAGCCCAGCTTCAGGCTTTCCCTAAGGAATTATCACTAAGATTAAAACTGTAACTACAGAAATATGATTAAAATTATAATCAAGGAAGTTTATTAGAGTAAACAACCACCATTTTTTGGAACTTCCTGAATAAGCAATTTAAAATTGAAGAATATGTATTATGTACTAAAGTTTCAGGCAATGCATGCACACAATTATTAATTTATCATATAAATATTTAACTACTAAGAGATGTATTCTTTTATACACTAAAAAACAGATTATCTATTTCTCACAGTTTCAGTTGGTTGTTATTACTATCACTATATTTTTTTTACGTTGTGTAGTTTGTAAAAGAAGAAATCAGAGAATATTTTAAAATATAAATTTTATTACAGATATTTTAAAATTTTTCTTGTTTTGATCAGAGCTACATTTTTCACTGACAAGCAAAAAAAGAAATACACAAAATATCCAAACCTATATTTATGATATTAGAATCTACAAATATAATACTCGTGGTAGATTTACTGAAACATTGTAAACGTCAACATGTAAATATACACATCTTTAAGCATTTACTCTTTTATTTACAAATCTCCGATACCAACTATGAAAAAATAAATAACATAATCAACTACTTAATGGCATATTTTTCAGGGCACAATTAGATCAATATTTTTTTAATAAGCTATAACAAAAACAATAAAAATATCTTGTAGATATTCTAACAATTGTTTGATTCATAATGACATTTCATAAAATTAATATATTTATAAAAGTCAAATACATTTTTAAACTTATAAGAAGTACCATAGTAAGCCACAATATAACAAGTGTAGTTACATGACAACTTACATTATCTCTTACTAGTCCAGTGCAATCAGCACAAAATATAGACACAAATTGTTTCAGGTTTTTTGAAGGGCACCCAAATTTCTACCAAGGGAAAAGCATCCCAAATAAATGATCTTGGTTGTTATTTTATTTGCCTGAAGTTAACATTCTCATATAACGAAAATGTATTTCCAGTAATACTTACCTCTATTCACACTATAGCTTTATCCTGATGAAAGTTACTCTTCTCTGCTCATTGGTATGAATCTTACCTTGCTTGCTCCAGCTTTTATACACCACTATATTACCCATAGAAAGTTAAATCTTGGGATTCTCTCCATCTACATCAATGTGCCCCTTATCCCAGATCCGTATATAAGCTCTCCATTATTACTTCCTATTCATTTTTTTGAGACTATCCAAATTAGCAGACCGAAACTCACTGTATTTTTTAAAATTTTATAGTAGAATTCAATACACTTTCAACTTTTTCAGTTATTATATGATTAGTTCATTAGTACTATCTCATTTCCTTTATCAGTCTTACTATGTGGTTTTATGGATAATATCTCTTTTTTACTCTGATTAGTATTTTTGTATTCAGGACCATAACTATTAAAAGGCCTATACAAAATATTTGAATTATAATTCTATAAAATGATTTGTTTTGATTCAGAATTTAGAATTCCACCTAGGCAATTAACAAAAGTGCTTCTTCCGTGTTTATTGTTTTCTTATTGTATCCGAGTAAATAACTTAAACAACAAGTTCAAGGGGCTTCTTCATATCTAAAAACACAAATGTCTAAACTATATGTATATATATATTATACATGTACATCAAATCACACTGTCTAATTCACAAGTATTACAGCATCTTTATTTGAAAGTAAAATTAACTGTTCATTTAATTACTGACTCATGTGTAGTAAGAAATCTGGAGGTGGGATATGAAATGGAATAATTATCAAATGAGGTCATGTTACAGGAAACACAACTAATCTTTTGTTATTTGAAAAAAGGTTTTGTAATTCTTACCAACAATCTAACAACTTACCTCTTTGGATTATCATTTGTTTGACGGCAGATCTGGATGTAAAGTTCATCTCGAAGTGCCTGTCTACTCCATCCTCTGATGGATAAATCCAGAGCTACTGCATCAATTGTTTGCCCACTCTTGGTTTTCCGATCACCCATGTAAGTTTGAATTAGTTTGAATATTTCACATGCATCCTGCTTTAAAGATTTATCTGTTGTCATTATCATAGGCTTTCTGATTGGATCCTGTACAAGAAAAAAAGTTTATTATTTTACACCAAATAAAAGTTTGTTTTACTTTACTCATATGTATTCTCTTCTGGATTATAACAACCATACCAATCTGAAGAGTTATGATATAATGTTAATTACAGACCACACTGATAGAGTAAGTATTAAAAATTTTTTAATTCATAATTTTTATCATGCCAATACGGATATATATACACCTGGAAAAAGTTAAGCACCCCCAAATATTTTTCAGGATTGCTTATTGAAAATAAGGTTTAATTTTCATGATGTTGAGCAATGTTCATAATTTCAAACATAATTAAAAGG
>NW_013667081.1:204898-232407 GCF_000517525.1 Limulus polyphemus
CCTTTTAATTATGTTTGAAATTATGAACATTGCTCAACATCATGAAAATTAAACCTTATTTTCAATAAGCAATCCTGAAAAATATTTGGGGGTGCTTAACTTTTTTCCAGGTGTATAGTTTAGTAGATTACTATCTTCAAACTTCAACATTATCACTAACAAGAACACCTTATAAAATTAAATAATTATGAGCTATGTTTGCAGAGTGAACATAAAAAATTCAGACAAATTAAAACTATTAACCACATGTAATTAGAATAAAACGTGTAGTGTTTACTAACCTTTGACCATGTTAACATATCCTGAACTGTAAATTTCTTTCTTAATATTCCCTTCTTGTGTATATTGAAGTTGTCCTGAGCATATTTCTCTATATCACTCTCTGATGGTGGTTTTTTATCTCTGTAAAAACCAGTGGTCATCTTGCCATTGCCCTGAAGAATAATTATTACTGTTTTATAAGTCGTAAAGATGATAAACAGGTAGTAATATTGCTTTGTCTATAAACACCTTCTTCAAGGAGTCTACATTTTGCTGGAACTCACCAACTTCATTCTAGCAGTTTCAAATTAATTTTGTAGTGAGGTTTATTGATGTTACTAAAAATATTTCCAAGAGACTAAAAAATTAGCAAAATCTATATTTTCAAAGACTGAAACTTTATACAATTAAGTTGATTTTATACCTCTATACTGTTATGTGAACAAAATGATACACTTTAAAAAGCACCTTAATAAAAGATGCATAAATCAACAAAGAAAATCATCAAGAAAATGTTCCCAGCTTAATACACATCAAATATTACCAGTTTAGCCAAACAATAATCATTATTATAGTGTTATAAAAACCCATTTACAGTCTTAGGTTCACATATAGCTAGTCCAGATTTAAAAATACTTGGTATTACTATAAACATGAAGAAATGTTTTATTGAGTGATTTAATTCTTTCCAAAGCTAAATCGTGCAACATGACAGATGTCTTCCTCAGTGGCTAATGACAGTGCTTTAGCTTTTAACATTGTTTCTATCTGAAGAGAGTATACAAATTGGACTTTTAAAATATATTTTCATTCTAGTAAATCAAAAATATATCTTATAATCAATTTAAAATTTCTTGATGTAAAAAATACAATTAAATTTTTCATGCCTTTTATTAATATCATGATTTATTTTTCAAAATATTTAATATTATTTGTGTTTCAAAGCAAAAAAGAATTATATCACCTATTCCTTGGCACTTTTGGGGTCTTATACAGCACTTGTAGCAAATTTTATCATGTATATATCAAAGCCAAATATGGGTCAAAAATACATTTTCCCTACTATCTACCTTTCTATGAAGAGATGCTGGTATTGTATTTTCTGGAACAGTGCATTCTGTCATACTAGAAACCATCATGGATAATGGACGCTGATTAGTACCTTGACCCATGTCCAGCTGAAAAGACTGAGAGTAATAGCAGCAATAGAAAAATAAATCATTACAGTCCCAGTTGTTTAAATAAAACATTAAATCAGTACAATCCCAGTTGTTTGACTTAGTGGTATCTTGTAACAATAGAAAATTAAATCAGTACAATCCCAGTTGTTTAATTTAGTTGTATCTTGTATATAATATATAATAAGGGTATTGTATGAAACAAAAATATCACAAGTTTAAGAGGAGCATAATTACAAAAATTATGTAATGCAGTTCTTTTCTGAACAATATACTTACATTCTCCAAAATCTTACAAATAAGCTAATGAGAAAAACAATAAAAATACATTTGGTCAGAGAAAAATATCTTTATGTATATATCCCATATAGCTAGTGATATAGCTGAAGCAAAGACCATTAAGTTAATACTATGAAAGTTTACTCAAAACAAAATATATTTTTAACACTTATTTTCAGTTCTCTTGTAAGGTAGTAAAGTAGATAGAACAAGATTTTGACTACACAGAGCATCCATAAGACCTGTGTTTTTGTCTCCCTATTTTAATTAGTAAGCATGAGAATTAGCTAAAGATGTATCAGACATAACTACTAATTTAACCATTTATTAAACAACAGACATATAGAAACAACTTACTAAACATTAAACATCATAAATAAATTTTAAATTTATTGGTTGTATACTAAAATTAAACAATAATAAGTATTATCACTAACATATTCAATTACAAGACTCATACTAACAATCATTCAAAACAAACAAACAAAAAAAAAGAAAATGACACCTCCATTACAGTAACTTGTTTAATTAGTTTTTGCAGCATAATAAGCAAAACAAAAACAACTTTAGCTCTTCTGTAGCATTGAGATTTAGCTTTGAAGCTTTATGCACAACTAGGACTTAAGATCTGTATCCCTTACAAGTTTGGCAATTCAAAACAAAAACAACTTTAGCTCTTCTGTAGCATTGAGATTTAGCTTTGAAGCTTTATGCACAACTAGGACTTAAGATCTATATCCCTTACAAGTTTGGCAATTCAAAACAAAAACTTTTAAGTGTCTTTAACCTTTCATGCAATATAACACAGTCAAAAACTCAACTAACCTTGGCAAATGTTATTTTATCTTAATGTGACTGTAATAACTGTCCTTTAGGCTACCTTAATCATTATGCACAGCTAGTGACCAAAGCATTATGTCTAACAAAATATGGTAACAAAGTACTAATATATTGACTAACATGTGGGTGTTCTTTTCTATTTGGGTAACCATAATTTTTATGCACCGCTAGTGTCCAAAGCTTAATACCTAACAAAATATGGTAATAAAACAACAATATACTGACTAACATGTGTGTGTTCTATATTTTTTTGAATCTATCATCTCACCAGTTGAGATAACAAAGAAGCAATCAAATATTTTTTTCTCTTTTGTGACTTTTACCAAGTTAGAATTTAAACCTGGAATAAAGGTGTAATACTAATTTTTTCAGCATAGAAAATGAGAGTTTATTATTATCCATGATTTCTGTTTTGAGAACTAATTACTTAAAACAACCATAATATTATTATCCAAGTGTTTTGATACAAGGTTGTGTGAGCACTGCTGTCTGTGCATCTTATGTACCACATGTTACTTAATGGGCTGTAAGTTGTTTTAAAAAATTAAACTTTTTTTTGTTTGTTTATACACATCAGACATATAGCAGCATGTCATCAGCTAAAACAGCAACAGAAATACTGTCTTTTTAACATAATGCTAACTATACTATTTTTTTTTTGTATCCAATACACACAATTTTTTTTATCCATATTATTGTTATCATCATTAACTACTGAAGAGCTATTTATTCCATCCCAATCCAGCTTGATACTAATGTCAACTTTCATTTTTAGATTTTCAGACAGTTATATCTCCCAAAAGAAAAACAAAATTACACAAGTAACTATATGCACACCGTTTTTACATAGTTACCTACAAGTAAGGTGATGTTTAACATGGAAACGTAAACATACAGATGCTTTTCTTTTTAATGTTTAGAGGGTTCATAACCACAGGAAAAATAATAACTAATGTTAGGCATAAGACAAGTGGACTTATAGATTTCGGTGTCTGTGACTAGAATTCATTTTATTATTTTAGAAGTTGTGTATTTAAAAAAGTACTGTTGCAATAGAGATAATAATTTGACTGCAAATGTTTTGCAGTTCTCTACTAGTCAATATTATAAAACATACAATCTACTGTATATTATTTCACTAGGATTCGGTTGCTTCTTTTCCTTATTCTAAACATTTGAAAAACTTTCTACAACAAAAATAATTTATAGGTGAGAATTATTTTTCACATACTTTCATTACAATCTGACAAGTTTTACTTTACAGACACTGTTTGAATTTATTTTGGCCCAAAAAATAAAAAACAACATTCTTAGATATACATTATCAATTACTCCTCTGAGTTAATGTTATCTATTGCTGTTGTACAGCCAAATGTTCATAATACACAAAAATACAAGAGAAGTAAAAAACAATTTCTTAAATCACCAAATATCAACAAAAAAAGGAATATTTTTTACAGCACATTAAAGATCAAACAAATTACTAAAACATCTGATTAAAAAATCAAAATGATACCTGAGATTTCTCAAGTATTGGAGAGTACAACAGAGAGGAATCTGTTTGTTTGTGGCGAAGAGAATTATGCTGTGTGGTCAATGCCAAGAAAGATGGTGGCACAGGTCCACTATGATGTTTTAACACTGGGGATGATTTTGAGAGGATACTGGTATTGTCACTTTCACCAGAATCCAATTCTAACTTCTGGTCTGGATAAACAAACAAGTTAAGCAATTTATCAGAAAGTATAAACAACCATACAAAAGTTTGTGCATATATAAAAATTTCTTTTTATCTCTATGGACTTCATTCAAGTTTTGATTTACTGTTGTATTTAATCTTAAAAAGTGTACAATGCAAAAAAAGAAGAAATAAACTAATACAACAAGTTAAACAATACTCATTTTTTCTTACCTATTAATTTATGGCTAGGTTTTTTCCTTGAATGAGATGGTGGGGTGAGGGGTCCACAAAAAGTGTCACTGTCATCATCTATAAACCTTGTCTCATCCAGATATTCTTGAGATGAAGAATCTTGATGGCTCATTCCCTCATCATCAGCAAAGTCATCATCATCAACATCCAATCGACCTTCTGATTCATCACTCAGAGACAAAGAATCTTTGTCATCAGCAAAAAGATCCCCAATCTTGTACCCTGAAGAAAAATTTTTTTTCAGAGTTATGCCATTACTAATAAAAAATATTATTCTAATTTGTTTTATGATTATCTACAGCTATAAATGTCTTATATCAAATAAAAATGCAACATGAATACTCCAATGAAAGTTTCACCAGCCAATCAACAAACAGAGGTAAGATTTTTATATTAAGATACAATTTAACTTCAGTGAGAATTCTGGATAGGGATAAGGTTGTTCAAAAAAAAAAAGGTGTTGAGATAAGAATTATTTTTTCAAAGGAAAAGCTTATCTCATTATCACTAAGTTTATGTAGTATCTTCTGCCTGAAGAACAAGCACTTTCAAGCATATAACTTTCTGAGGGTTCACAAACAGTGAAAATTAGAGAATCTGTGTAACCTAAATAACTGTGAAAAAACTGTTAAGAGTAAAACCTAGTGAGATTAAACACTGCTGTCACTTGTGGGTGATGTAAGAAACCTTACAAAGGTAAAGTGCATAGGTATAAAGAATTTAACTTAATGGAGAAAGGAGAAAAGCTTCCAACAAAGGAGTAGAAGTGAAAATGCTCTTGATAATTATGATGATTGTTGCTCAAGAATGTTACGAGAGCTGGGTAAAGATCTAGATAATACAAGAAACTACGAAGGTAGAACCACTAACAAAAGTCAAATATATAAAGGACCACTGAGGTAACCAAATATTTTTTTTTCTTAGTTAAAAAATCAATTTTCTTGGTAACAATTCAATAAGTATAATGCTAAAGTGTTGTAATTTGCACAACTTACTAATTAAAAAAAAATATCTACTAGCTTAAACTCAGAGTGGCATTAAGCACTGAACAATTGAAATCTCATAAGCTCTATTTACATAATTAACAAATAGGAGAACATGTTTGATGGAAATTAGCATGAGTTGTAATTTAGTTTGAAAGTAACTCTTCAGTTATCTAAGTTTCTGTACATTTTGAACACTGATTTTGATGTTTAAAATTAAAAAAGCTATAAACAAGTAACTAACCAGATAGCTTGGCTTGTTCCAACAGATAGTTCTGTAATGGTAACAAATAGGAGTGTTTGTCATTCCACAGACCAGAGTAATCGAAATTGTTATACAAAGGTGTTGGTTCATTATGGAAATTTTTTTTTTTGGCTTGTTGAGATCTGTTTAGAAAGGAACTATGAAAATAAGATTCTAGTGAAACATCATCCTCTTCATCTTTTTTAGAAGAAATGCTTGGAGGATCTTGTGTGTCTTGGGTTGTCCATTTTGTTGACATTAAGACTTGAGCATGATCTTTACTAGAATCAGGAACTTGGACTGAATAATCTGCAGAAATTGTGGAACTATCTGGAGAGTTTTGTTTCACTTTGAATGTTTCTACACTTGCTTCTTTGGTAATGATTTGACCAATATCATTCAATGAAAGGTTGGTATTATCTGAACTCTGGGATAATTGTTTAGAAAACTTTTCAGAATCTGAATAAATAGGAAGCATGGCATCCTCCCTCTGGCTGGTTGGTATCTTGTCACTGTCTAGTTGATGATGAGGATGTTCCAACTGC
Organism: Limulus polyphemus; assembly: GCF_000517525.1. Classification (NCBI taxonomy): domain Eukaryota; kingdom Metazoa; phylum Arthropoda; class Merostomata; order Xiphosura; family Limulidae; genus Limulus; species Limulus polyphemus. The sequence goes on from NW_013667081.1 coordinate 211,162, forward strand.
CATGATCTTCCTGACTGACAACTTCCATTGTCTTTAGAAATCTTACTATAGGTTGCACCCTTTTCTCCCACAGAGGAAGAGTCTATAATGGTGTGTTTCCATGAACCTAGAGATTTTGGACGTTCTAAGTTTAGAGAAGCTTGTCGAGAATAATTTATGCTGGAATAATGTCTAGATATTGGTTGAGAGGAGTCATCTAAAACTCTTAGGTGAGATGAACCAATATTGGCTGGATAATCTTCTTTCCTTTTAAAAAACAAGTCATAAGAATTAGTGCAAAAAATGATTATCTCTGCTCCAATGATTTTTATAATATATTATTGTTACTAACAACTATTTGACTAGTAAAACACCATACCCAATCAACTTCCCACTCTTAAAGCATCAACATACCTATTAATAGCATAAACACACACACACATGTGTATATATATATAATTTAAGGACAGTAGGAGACCTGTTTGTTTATCTAAGCTGTTTCATCTACTAAATTAAACTTTAAAGTGAAAATAAGACACTTAAAGCCAGTATTAGTTATTCAAATATTTATAAAGCCTTCTCTTAAATTAACTGCACTCACCAGATCTTAAGGCAAACCATTTCAAAGGCCGACCAACCTGTTAGAAAAATAAAGTTGTCTTAGCTGAAGATGACTCCTATCCTACCAAAATATCATATTTGTGTCCCATAGTACTACCATTCTCACCATTAGTTACAAAAAATGATGATGTGTCAAAACTGTGAATTCTTTTAATGATCTTAAACACCTCAACCAGATCCCTTCTAACTATACTTTTTTTTCAAGAGAAGACAATATCAGGGATATTAAACTGTCCTTATTTGACATCTTTGCCAGTTCAGATTTCATCATAGTAGCCTTCTTCAGAGACTTTTTCAACAGTTTGATGTCCTTCTCAAGACTGAGCACAATACTCCAAATATGGTCTAACCAGTGACCTATATAATGAAAGTTATTTAGACTTGTATTGAGTATTTCTGTAGATACATCCTGAAATCTTGTTTGCTCTGCCACCAGCAACTGTACATTGCTTGGATTGCTTAAGAGACTGATAAACTGGAATACCAAGATCCTTTTGCACATAACACATTTAAGATTATTCACATCAAAATTGTACTCATAACTCAAATTTTGATATCTCACATGCTTTACCTTGCATTTATTATAGATAAAATCCATCCTCTATTTATTTGCCTAACTCAACAAATAATCCAAATCCTTTTGTAAAGCTGCAGCATCCTCCTATCAGTCAGCAATACCCAAAAGCTTAATGCCATCAGTAAATTTAAATAATTTATTAACCATTCCTTTATATTATTAATGTAAATAAAAAAGAGCAAAGGTCCTAACACTGAGCTCTGAGGTATTCACTTGTGACATTAATCCAGTTTGAATGAACTCCATTTATTACATCCTTCTGCTTTCTTCCATCCAGCCAGTTTTCTTTTCAATGAGCCAACTTATTCTTCACATCTACAAAGATACATTTTTGTAAGAACACTTTTATGTGATACCTTGTCAAATGCTTTCTGAAAATCCAGATACACCAAATCCACAGCTAAAAGTGTCATCTAAATAAGCAGTAACCTCTTCGAAGATTTTCAAAAGATTTTCCTCTAATGAAATCATATAGACTATCCAACTAAATTCCAAACTTTGTTAAATGACTTTCCCTAACAGTGATGTAAGACATTTTTCAGTCCAATTTCCATAAACTTCATGAAAATTGCTGTCATATGCATATTCTATAGAGAAGTTTAACTCCTGAGTTTACGTGACTTATTCTTATCTGATATTCTACATCTTCTTATAGGTGTGTGGTTATTTTACATAACCTACTCTTTTTACACTTTCAAAATAATTTCTCAAAACTGTATAGGAATTATTATTTTTGGATACAAAATGTGTACATAAACCAACAGAGGCATGCGCCACCTCTTTAATTTTTAATTCCTTTTGAATTTAAATTATTTTTGATAGGCATGTGACCATTTATTTGTAATAATCTCCTCCTCATTTAGCTAGGAACTGTTTAAGGTCAGGCATACTGTTAGGAAATAGATAAAACATGAAAAGATGAAATGGTTGTGGTTGTATGTTTATGTATGTGCATTTTTGTATGTGAGTTTATACCCTTAGAGATATTGATCAAACTCTCTGGGTCTCATTTTAGCCGTTCATAACATTAGAATTACCTTTAAAGTAGAGTGGTTGACGTGATGGAGGGTTTAAAGCCATTTTAGATTGTTCTTTTTTGTTGCCAAACTTGTATAAGTATTGTTGTAATGTACCCTAATATTTGGTGGTTTTTTGGATTATTTGGTAAATGTAATGTGAAGTTAAGTCTAGGTAACAGTAACAAATTCATTTATTTCTTCAGTAACATTTGTTACAGTTATATTCACTTACAGGCCTAACTTCACAAACAAACTTTTCAACATAAACACTGAAACTAATCCATCTGTCCAATCTGTGGTAATTATTTTCAAGCCCTGAAGGGTGTGTGAAAGATAACCAGGGGCAGTCAGAAACAACTAATTTTCTTCACCTCACTTTGTGGCCAATGGATAGGGACTTTTGAGAAGCAGGAAAAAAAATTGTCTTGGGCTTCGTTGGGGATATTTTTACTTAATGTAGGTTATAACTTGCTACGTGACGTGATGCCTTGAGACATTGGGAAAAAGCTGTGAATTGAAATCCAGCCACAGACTGAAAACAACAAGTAGGAGAGATGAGGAGACGAAGCATGTGGAGATGTTTTGGCACGTGGAGTTGTTGATACTCTTGTGGGAGCCCGGCATGGCCAGTTGGTTAGGCCAGGTTTACAAATAGGATTTACAAAAGTTAACTAAGTACTGAACCTTGAGGTACTCCTTCTGACAGTTTAACTGGGTTAGATATTGCATTGTTGATTTTAATTTTGGCTGTTCTGTTTGATAAGAAACTTGAAATCCATCTTGTGATTATGGGTTGGAAACTGAAATAACTTGTATCTTAGGCCTTGGTGCCAAACTGAGTCAGATGCCTGCTTGACATCTAAGATTAGGTGTGTTTTTGTTAAATCCTTGAATTATTGATTCTGTTAATCTGAATAAATGATCAGCTGTTTGTCTGTTTTTATGTGAAGTATTTTGTATTTTGGACAAAAGTTTGTTCTTTTTTAAATACCACAATAATTGAGTTTAACCACTTATTCTAAGAGTTTTTCAATATTGTTAAGTAATCTTATTGGTCTATAGTTTTTAGGGTCCTTAGGGGCTGGGGTTGTTTTGGGGTAAAACTTTTATTGTCGTAGATTTCTATTGGTCAGGGTAGTATCCAAAATTGAGGGAAAGATAAAAGAGGACTGTTAGATGTAGTAGTAAAGTGTCTGATGCATTTTTCAGTATAATGTTTTTGATTCCATCTTCTTGAGTAAGGTATGTATAACATTTTTAACTAATCTTTTGATTTCTATTGGCATTATAGGTTTTGTGAAGAGCTCTGTGTCAGTTGAGAGATTTAAGATGTGATTTATTATGGAATTTTGGCTTAAATAGTTCTTGGTTTTAACTAATGTATTACTCAACACTGTTGAAGTGTTAGTTATCAAAGTGTGGGGAATTAGGAGTCTGAAAAACTTATTGGTAATAATTAGCCAGCAGGTTTGCTTTATCTCTTGGTCAGAGATTGCTGTTTCATTATTGTATTCTAAGTTTGGTATACCTCCATTAGATTGTTCACTGCATATTGCTTTAAGTTTCCTCCAGAAGAGGGCTGGGTTTTAGTGAGAGTTATCTATGGATGCACAGTAGTTAGCCAAGTTATTTTTTTATTTTTGATGAGAATGCGGGTTTGTTTAATGATGCTGTTTACATTTTATTTTATTTATGGGTCATTTGTGCTAATGAACAGTATGTAACTACATCTTTTGTGAATTATATTGTGAATTTCTTTTGTTAGTTGCCAAGAGTTAGGATGCTTGTTTACAGCTGGCTTTGGAACAATTGCATCTATTGTGTTGACAATAACATTTGAGATAGTAGTGGCATAGTTGTCTATTTATGACTGTTTTTTTGCTGATGTCAAGATATTTGGTACTAATGTATACCTAACTTACTTATAAACTTGCTAACAGAATTACCTTTCTAATCGATCAATAAAAGATATGCTAACTAAGTCAATGACTAACTGAATTGCAGACAAGCAGATGTAATAACTCTAACTGTCCAATTCATGAAGTCTGGTGTTTACAAACAATCTAGTATTCTATATAATACAGGAAACTTTCATATTCTACTGAGGCTTTAAAATTTAATGAATATCTAGATCTTACATCATCATGATGTCATTACTGCTCCCTCTAGAAAACAAACATTTAAATGAAAATATCTAGAATATAGCTTAAAACAGTATAAAGTCTTGAGTACCAATTTAAATTTCTTATAGAATGTTGATCATATCTTTTTAGGGATTTTGGATCCCATTCCAAACAAAGATTTAATCTTTCATCAACATAACTAAATTATTCAAAGACATTTTTTGTTTCTACATGAGAAATGGTAAAAAAAAAGGTTTAATTTTAGATTGAGTAACACACAATATGAAAGATAAATATGTAGAAGCATGTGCTTCAAGCAACTGGTTCTAACCAGTTGTCTCTTCACATGCTGCTACATATAAATAAACCAAAGGAACAACAAATAAAAAATATATATTTTACATTTTTCACTTTTAAAGTGCTGCTTAGTGGTTTACTTCAAGTTGAGATTTCAGACAATGAACAAGAAAAATTTATTTCACTCTTCAATCTCTTCTACTTGAAGGATCAGACATATTTCAAGAAATTATTACTGTTAGGTTCTCCATAACAGCTGTTGAAGAAATGAGAATAGATGTGAGTACTAGAATGATTTCCAATGTCAATCTTTAAATGCTGTTTTATATGGATATTAAAATAGGGATTGCATATAACCATACTCACTATGAGGACATGTTAAGTTGTAAACTACATAAAGGAGCTGAATAGGAGGAAAAACATATCACTAAAACATAGAGTAGGGTTAAACATAAAATGAAAAATATGCTGTAAATTTGTGTTTCTGTTTTAATTGTGTAGAAAGGTAACAAGAGTAAAATTGTGTTTAAAATATTGGGAGTGATAGTTTGGATAAAATATTAGATTATGTATAATTTCCGTGAATATTTTCTCTATTTGAAATGGACTTGATATTAGGCATTTTTTAGACTGTTTTATATTTTATTGTAGATGTATTATGACATATAATTTAGGGAAATATGGTGAAGTGTAGTTTTGGAATACTTGTAGCTGCATCACAAACGTCACCACCATCACAAATACACTCCAAGTCCTTCCTCTCCTCGCCACCCTCCTTGTTCAACTCAGCTTTTCAATGGAGAAAAACAAGAAGAGAATCAGCCAACTGGTGACCAGTCCTGTCAGATTTTTTGGTATTACCAGCCTTCCCTGGACTTGGGACGCTCTAATGACTCAAAATCATTTTCTCAGAGTCGAAGTTCTTTGGAAAGTAGTAACATAATTTTAGCATTTGTAATTTTAGAAACAAGTGTTTCATTGACTAGCATTTACATGTCAGAGTTTTCAAACTCTACCATAAGTGTGGAGATAATCAGTAACAACAGTAAAATTCTTTAAAACATGCAATATTGTTAAATACTTAAAACTTCATAATATCTGTAGAACTTTGTAATAATTTTGGTGGAAGTGATGTTAATAACCATAGGAATATCATTTGGAATGTTTAAAACTCTGCTTGTACAAGTAGTGCCTAGATCTATAGGAACTTGAAAAGATTACCTCATGACTTTCCACATATTTCATATTTAACCACATGATAAGAATTTATCACTGATAATACATTTTTATACACTGAACAACAATTGAACTTTCATATAAAGTGAATGAAGGTTATTGGTCAACCAGTGAATCTTGACAAACATTGAATATCACTGTTCTCTGAGTGAAGTTTGACAGGAAATAATTGAAATTTGACTTATGGTTAATGATACCATTGCTCCAGCAATGGATACATGGACCCAGGTAATAGGTAATGTTTATTAGGTAAATTTTGGCAATTGTTTCATAGTTGTTTTTGGTATTTGTTGTTGTATGCCCAATAAATGATGATATATCATTATATGTTGTTGTTATTTGGATACTGTGAGTTATAAATAGAACTGGTGATTAGTGAAATTTGCTAATCAACTAACTGTCAAACTCATTAATCAAATACATTCAACTAATTGGTTATTCTCATATGAGATTTGGATAGTTGAAATAATTGAAATAGTAATAATTGGAAACACTAATTGCAATTAGTTGATTAGTTTCATGAGCCATGACATTAATCAATTAAGCTGAACAACATTGAATTAATGAGAAATTTAACAAAATGCATAATTGCAATATTTGATTTCTTGGATAGTTGAACTAATCAAAAACAGTGTTGGTTGGAAATACTAATTTTGATTGACTGATTATTTTTTGTGCAATTTATCAATGCAGTAGATGCTCTTGGATAATCCACCATCTAGTAATTTATTTTTGCACAATTCATCCAACTAATTATAAATTTTGCTCATATAATAATTTGCTTGACTCAATAATTTAAAATAACCAAGTAGTTGAAGAGCAACAACTCCCCTAAACTCATTGTGGTTGTTTTTAAGGCTTTTTTGTAGTAATATTGCTAATTCCTAATACATTTTTTGCAGTAAAAAAACAGATGATAACCAGTGGTGGGAATTATTTGATCAGAAAACCTCTAGGTTTTATTACTACAATGCTTCAAACCAAAAAACAGTGTGGCACAGACCAGAGAACTGTGACATCATTCCTCTGGCCAAGCTCCAGGTAGCATCCATGGTAGTGTTTTGTGTATACATAATATCTGTGTGTATATTGCAGTTATAGATGCATGTAGAGCATTTCAAACAAAAATGAACTAACTTAGTTTTAATTTTTGTGAAAATGAAAAAGTATTGTTTGTTTTTTTGACGAGTAGTGTTATTAAATCATTGAAGTATTTCTTTGACCTTGTCTGTCAGTGACTACATGATAGTAGGATAGTCTAACACAGTAGATGTATTAACTTTATTAATTTAGATATACAACTAGTAGGACTAATTCTTCATACTGTTTTAATAGCTTCCTTCTTAACATTAAGTAGTGTTTATTTTATTAATATCCCATAATATTGAATGTATTATCAAATTCCATAAGAAACTAATTCAAAATAAAATTTTGGAAGATGTATTAATATATGTTAAGAATTTTAAGAAGAACAAATTTTAAAGGTTGTAAAGACAATATATTTATAAGATTACCTTAAGCACCAAACCAAGGTAAATACTACTTCTATAAAATTATTTGACTCATCAAAGATATAAAATATTTAAAAGAAATCTTTAAATATGTGTGATTCTAGATACAGTTATTTTATTGGATCAAATGTATTTTATAATAATAAAAGTTTTGTAAAAAACAAAAACTACTAGTATTAAAGGCACAGGTGCATGCTTATTTTTTAAAAAATTGATTATACATTCTCAACAACAAAGTGGTTTCAGAACAGCACATGTAAAACAAGACAGTTTCTCAAGAAGTTTCCATTGGTGCTCTGATCATTGATGTAATTCATGGAAATTTTATCATCATTAATAATATTAACTGTGCATGCTGCTTTCTTGGAAAACCTTTTCACTGTGACTATTGTCAGCTGAGCTCAAATATAATTAATTATATATGTCATAAGATAGTGTTATTAGGCTTAGCATAGGAACTCATAGAATGGCTCTCAGTTTTTTTCAAGTACAAACTTTTAGCTCATAGCTCCAACTCTTGACCAATTTGAGATCTAATTACAACTGCAGCTATTTAGGATTCTCTTTTATTTAATACTGTGTAGTTGAAATACTACTGTGTGCACTTTTTCTTCATGAAAAACCATAAGGATCTGAATAAAGAATGTAATTACTTTTTAGATATTGTGAGCTATAAGTGGAGCTGGGCAATGAGTAGAATTTGCTAATTGATTAATCATGAGGCTCATTAATTGATTACATTCAAGTAATTGAAATACTACTTCACTCTTCTTCTTGAAAAAACCCTAAGGGACTGAATAAAGAATGTAGTGTCAAAAATATAGTAAGCCTAATACCAATGTCTTATAATAAATATTACTAATTATAATCATGCTTTGTGAGCTTAGAAAGGTTTTCACACCATAACAGTTTACTTTTAAATATATTTTAAATAGGCTGTGGCTTATTTATTTAGACCCTTAAGAACAACACAGAAGTACTGGATGAAGAAAAGAGTGGAGTTAAGAAAGAGTCAGTTGGGACGCAGACTGCTGTAAAAGGATTTGTAAGTATTACTTTGTTTGTTAAAATTAATTTTCATTATTGTGGTTGATTTATTTTTATCCTCACCAGATTCAGTTGAATAGAGAAATTCAAATTCTTAACCAAATATACTTTTAAGTAACTGATTGAAAATGAATTATGTATGATGTTATCTCTAGCATCTTTACAGGTTTCTTTAAGAATATTTCTTCATAAGAAAACAATACTTTTTTGTCAAATAATTATTGTAGCAGAAAAACAAGTACATCAAATAAAATTATGTGACTTAGAAATCAAAGACTATATGTGAAGAATTTGCCTGGGTTACTAATAGCTAACTTTTGTTCTCTGTTGTGTAGGTAAGTGTTGAAAATGTTTTTATCCTTTACATAAGTTATGAGTGTAATTTTATGTTACGGATAAAATACTTATAACTCAAACAAACTATTGTAAATAAATAAACACTAGTAATCTATGTAAACCTTTGCAAATAAATTTTTTCTATGTAAACATGTGATATGTTAAAGCTTATTATGTACTTATCAATAACTCAGATTACGATACGTTACTTTTAACACATTTGGATACTTCTAAATGACCACCAAATAGGTTTCTCTATTTAATTTTTATTATATCATTTAAACTTAAACTTTGGTTATACTGAAACTAATTATAACAATTTTTGAATTTTTTTATACTTAGATACAGGAAGAACTTCCTCGACCTACTAAATCTCAAGGCATATGCGTGTCAACACAGACTAGCCCTACATCTTCACCTCACTTACGACATAAGGTAGGTTGTTCAACAATATCATATTATTTATCATACAGACTTTGAGTATTTTCTATTTAGTATCCTGGAAAGGGAAAGGCAACTTGTGTTTTTTTTTACACTAAAGTGAACTCAAGATTACAAAGACAGACAGATCATGTTTGGTGGTTTAAAAGACTTATCAACTAGAACACCAAGATCCTTCCATAACTTGTTCTTGACTGATTCTTTTTATACTAAAGTGAACTCAAGATTATGCAAGAAGATCATGCTAACTCAGTTATCACTTGGTAATAATATCTTAATATCAAGTAGCACTGCACAAAATACAGTTCTTGTAAATTTCGTGACAGAAAACACCATGTTTCTATAATTCTAAACAAAAACTCAAAGCAACTGTATGAAAAGTCATGTAACATATTGTCACACTCCTAGATCTAGAAATGGCTTTTATTAAAATATTCAATTCCTAGTCCTAAATATAACTTCTTTGGAAATTGTAACAATAATCACAAAACATTTTTATATTCTAGGCATGGTCTTTGTGGCAACTGTGACAATAGTCACAAGACCTTTTGGTCCCATTCTAACAATTCTAAATAAGTTATTGTTACAATTCTATAGTTCTAAGAACATTTCACAGCAACTGGGTTTGTAGCAATTACGGAATGTAATATTCTGATAAACTGACTAGTTAACAATTATGGAATATAATATTCTGGTTAATCAACTAGGTACCAATTATGGAATTGTATTGCAAAGTTGTGTTGAGAAAGAATAAATTAGTTTTATTTAAGAAAGGACTTGTATCGCTGAAGTTCTTGGGAAAGAATTTTTACGGGAAATTAACAAACGACCAGAGACGTAACAATACCATAAAGATTTAGCCACAAGGTGATAGGGATAAGTGAGATCTATCTCATATGTGGGAAGTAAAATCTCAGGTGAGAAACCATCATCTACTGTTATTTAGTTTTTAGTTAACACTTAACACCAAAAATCTTTTATGCGAGTAAGTACAGTCTTCTTTTTTTATATGAACTCAGAATATTATATTCTATAATTGCTACCTGATCATTTTATCAGGATATTACATTCTAGAATTGTTACCTAGTCATTTTATCAGAATATTATATTCTATGATTGCTACCTAATAGTCTTTTTTTTTAAAAACAGAATATTACATTCCACAGTTACTAACAAGTCATTTTATCAGAATATTACATGTCATGATTGCTGCTCACTGGTCTTTTTTTTATCAGAATATTATATTCCATAATTGGTACCTAGTTGATTAACCAGAATATTATATTCCAGAATTGTTAACTAGTCAGTTTATCAGAATATTACATTCCGTAATTGGTACCTAGTTGATTAACCAGAATATTATATTCCATAATTGTTAACTAGTCAGTTTATCAGAATATTACATTCCATAATTGGAACCTAGTTGATTAACCAGAATATTATATTCCATAATTGTTAACTAGTCAGTTTATCAGAATATTACAATCCATAATTGGTACCTAGTTGATTAACCAGAATATTATCAGAATTTCCACAGTCATTTTAATTTAAACACACGCTATAATTCACAACGATTCACGCACTTTACTTACGGTCACTACCGCTCACTCGACTCGATTATGTCTCCCTATCTGCCCTTATCTATGCCATCACCTCTTCCCCGCTTTATTTGTCGGGCTTATATATACAAAAATAGAGGGCGTGTAGAAAAGCCTAGAGTTGCCAGGTACAGACATAATCCTTCTAGAATCTTATGACGAGTTACTAGGGTCACGTGACTTCCGCTGTCGTAACAGTATTTTCTCCGGTACTTCACTTCATGACAAAAATTCCAAGAAACTAAATAACCTTAAATACTTCATACTCCTACTGCCTATTAGCATTACGCAACGCAATGTACCATGGAGACTTAACCGGTAGTTAGTGGTATGTAAAAAGTCGACAGTTTGAGAGTACAATTTTACTATAACCAGGAAAGAACTAGTTACATTTGAACTTTGAAGTACAGAGACAGTGAAACATAGGTCTAGGTATTGGTTTTGTTTTATTTTAATTGCACGACTCTTTCATATGTAGATAGTTATTCAAATTAAATATGAGCTGTATGTCTAATTGTTCCGGTAACAGTTGTCACAATGGAAATATATATAATTATAAGACTTGCACATTTTGAAAATATATCAGTCAATGTTGTTATTCTGCATCTAATCAAGAAGGGTTTTTTGAAAAAGTATTTTCCAGATAAATCAAAGGGGTATCAGTACTCTTAGCCGATTGCGCTGAACGTTGGATTTCTGATGAATAAGGCATACTGTTATTGTTATTGAATACTGAAAAAATGTTGGTATTGGTTACAAAATGCTCAATTTTTCACCCTATCTTGCGCTACCTTTAAATATTATCGCCCTGCTTTTGTTTTGCTTTTTTATTCAAAGTTTGTAGGGTGGTCCATAGCAAACTGGGTGATCCAAAATAATCCAGTGTCAAAATCATCAACTATAATACCCAGAAAGTGTTTTGTTTGACGATGATAGCAATAGATGAAACTGGAAAACTGTGAACTGACCCAGTCGTTCACTAAAACAAAAAGTTAGAAAATCCAAGGAAATCAGCATTTTTTTCCTTTTCTCATATCCATGTTAAAGTTCCAGGGACTAAGAATTTACTCGAGATATCAGAAGATCGAGATATATAATCTGGAACCTTGGCCTTAATTTTAATTCAAAATACGATATCTATTAAAGAAAATAATTGATAAAATAAAGATACCAATGAAACTTATAGCAAAAAAAAGAAAGAAATATACTTTAAAAAGTAATCTAAAACTAACGACCTCCCTAAATGCAGTAGACAATTTAAGTAAGCGTGGGGTTCCTTGTAAGGATTGGTGAAAGATTAAACCAGTTTCCAAAGCTTTCCGGATTGATCTCCTCGACAGCATTGGAAGTGTAGTAGTTGCCATGAAAATATTCACTGACAAAGTTAAGCCTGGCAACATTGAGAAACAAAAGCTCAGACATCAGCCATGCATTCAAGATATCCAAGTTTCGACTATTTAAAACCGCGAGTAACTTGATGGACTGTTGGGAACAGTGACTTAGATTGACTTCAGCACATTTCCACAGACGAATTGAATCGTTAGATTCTTTAGACATTCTCCATTCCAGAATAAAAGTTATCAGGTATGTTGCAAAGTGGCTTACTAAAAATGCCATAAAATGGAAAAGCAGAATAAAACCATTTATCTTTACATTTGGGTCAGGCATGATCGACACTAGTTACTGACATGCCATTTCAACCTTGGGAGCGTTATAATGTGGAGGTAAATCTCATTATTCGTTTATAAAGAGTAGTTCAAGAGTTGGCGGTGGGTGGTGTTGACTAATTGCCTTCCCTCTAGTCTATCACGTGTAAACTAGGGACGGGAAGCGCAGATAGCCCTTGAGTAGCTTTCTGCGAAGTTCAACAAAACGAACAAAATCTTTACATATTGTTTTTGATTCTTTCTATATGTTTTTATTTATTCATTTATATTACGGATTTCTGGCAAATTTGATTTAATTTTGTGAAATATTTCACGGTAGTATTGAGTTAAAAAAAATGGGGAGGGACAAACAGAGATACATAGCAGCATCGCAAACAGTGTTAAACATCTTGTAGATTCATTTCTGCTTCCTGCATAGTTGTGGGTTTATGTGTATGTTTATAAAATATTAAAACTATTATTCTTCTTATGTACCATTTTTCGAAGCCTGATAATTAGAGCATTCAACTCGTAATCTGAGAGTCATGAGCTGTAATTCCGTCCCGAACATACTCGCTCTTTCAGCCGAGAGGGCATTATAATGTGATACTAAATCCCACTGTTCGTTGGTAAAACGTAGCCAAAAAGTTGTCGGTGGGTGGTGTTGACTAGTTACCTTTCCTCTAACTGGCCTGGCATGGCCAGGTGGTTATGGTGCTCGGCTAGCAATCTGCGGGTTCGAATCCCCGTTCCACCAAACATGCTCGCCTTTTCAGCTGTGGGAGCGTTATAATGTGACGCTCAATCCCACTATTCGTTGGTAAAAAGAGTAGCCCAAGAGTTGGCGGTGGATAGTGATGACTAGCTGCCTTCTCTCTATTCTTTCACTGCTACTTTAGGGACGGCTAGCGCAGATAGCTCTCGTGTAGCTTTGCGTGAAATTTCAAACAAACCAAATCCTTTAGCTATCACTTCAAAATCAAGGACGACTAGTGAAGATAAACTCTGGAGAAGCTTTGAGCGATAATCAAAACAAACAAAGAAATTACCATTTTCGTAGCTATAGATTTTGTTTGTTTACAGGTTTCGTAGCTATAATTTTTGTTTATTTGTAGGTTTCGTAGCTATAGTTTTTGTTTATTTGCAGGTTTTGTAGCTATAGTTTTTGTTTATTTGTAGGTTTCGTAGCTATAGTTTTTGTTTATTTGCAGGTTTTGTAGCTATAGTTTTTGTTTATTTGTAGGTTTCGTAGCTGTAGTTTTTGTTTATTTGTAGGTTTCGTAGCTGTAGTTTTTGTTTATTTGCAGGTTTCGTAGCTATAGTTTTTGTTTATTTACAGGTTTTGTAGCTATAGGTTTTGTTTATTTACTGATTTCATTGATTACTCTTTTAATATCACACGTGTGTTAAACCAAATTTTATCCCTGAAGAAAAAACTTACTGAACAATAACAAGTAAAGCTACAAAAACCGGTTAATAAACTGGTTTTTAAAAAGAGACTATGGTTTTACATTTTATTATTTATTCTTCTTCTTGAAGTGAATTTTTAACGCTAATTATATATATATATATATAAAATATTGAAGTTGGTTGTGTATTACGTGTATTTTTGCATTTTTCACGGAAATATATAATATCTTCGTACAGATTTAATTGTGTTTTTTTGACCAAGTTGGCAGTTGCTTACAGAGTATTTTAAGGAATATTAAACGTTAATAGTTTTCTATCCATGGACTTTGTAAAGAGATGAATATCTAACGTGTATTGGTGTCATTTCATGTCTCTATAGCACTTACTGGTTAATCATGCGTGGTTGAAATATATAGGTATCGCAATCTTTGTGCTTCTATTATCGTACAGTGTATGGATTGAAAACCACACACACACACACACGAAAGTGAAGTATGCGAGATAGAACTTCTATCAAGTGTATTCCAAAGCCACGTGTTTCTAGTTATTATATAGCTTTTCTCGCCATATGTACGTGTAAATTCTGAGCCTGTTTTTCTTCTCGGTAATTATATACATATAAATATGCACCTCAGCCCATATGTAACTGTTTCGTGACTATTTATAGAACATAAACGCAATGTAAGAAAAGTATAGTGTTATTACGAGTGTTTATCGTATGGATGTTTTAAGAATCGAAGATATGAACACGAGTCTATTTACGTTGTTCCTTACCACATGTATCACATAATATGTGTGAGAATAATGTCTTATGAGTTGGTATGTCGGTTTGTTCATGGGATGGGGGAACACTAATATGGCAGTAATTCGTGCTTCCTTTCCCTACGTTCCTCGTAACTCACCGAGAATAGAGAGTCAGCCTAACATTTTACGTACTTCAAGTAAGCATGTGAATCTGTTTATAATGATTTAACATATTACACTGATGCTCATTATTTTTGCGTTTGGTTCATAAATAGTTTTCATTTGAATGACCTTTTATTAACCGAGTAGTAAACTTGATAATGAATGTTGAATCCCAAAACCCAAATAACCAAACTATTGTGTGAAATATATATATATATGTAATGTTGGAATAAATGGAAACGAATATTGCTGTCAGAAGTTTCAAGTTCTACAAATATTTAATGGACGAACATTTACTTACCTTTCAATGAAAAATTAAAACTCTTATGTACGGCAAGCAAGTTTGTGTTTCGCATGTTAATTTTTCATGATTATTATTTTTTTCTTATGGTGGAGGTCAATCTAGAACAATTTTCCTTGACATTTTTTATATTTTTACCAGTTTTTCTCTCTGCTGGGTGATTGTGATTGTTGGAGACTTTAGGGTAGTTACCTAGGTAAACCAGTATGATTGTCTTAAATGTTTATATTAAAGTTAATAACTTGATTATTAGATGGCGCCAGCAGAAAGTTGCTTTTAATATCGGTTAATCCACACGTCTCACGAGAAAACCAACAAAAGTTACGTTTTTTTCACTATTACTATTGACGACAATAAAGTATCCACATGTCTGTTTTTGTCTCAATACTACAATTCAGAACCATAAAAAAGTACGGAAAAGTGTTCCAAAATAATTTTAATAACAAACATTTTTGACTAAAACATAATTCTATTAAACTAGTTTGTGACAATATTTCTTCTGACTCATTTAATGGATATCACAAGAACACCAGTGTTGTAAGAACTTGTTTGTACAAGACTGAGCGAATAACTGTTGTTAAAATTATTATGAAAGTTTTAAAATTGTCAACTAAGATTTGTATCATACTTTTCTGATAGTTCACTAATATATCTATTATAAATGAACTCCCAACTTTAAATAATGACACAACTTCACTACAATTAAGTCTGTTCTGAATAACTTGTATAATATTGTTGCATTATTCTATCCTTTGTTTATTTAGTTGTCTTTGAATTTATTTCATCCTTTTATTCTATATTTTAATTACTTTTTATAAAATGTTTAAACTATATATATATATTTGTACCTAATAATTTACCCTCTTCAATATAGCTTGCTGAAGATGGAATATGTATATTCCGAAACGTTCAAGAATTAAATGTTTGTTACTGTATACATTCATGTCAAATGTTGGTTGTTGCTGCCGTCGTTTTGTTGTTCATCATTAGTTACTATATACATTCATGTCAAATGTTGGTTGTTGCTGCCGTCGTTTTGTTGTTCATCATTAGTTACTATATACATTCATGCCAAATGTTGGTTGTTGCTGCCGTCGTTTTGTTGTTCATCATTAGTTACTATATACATTCATGTCAAATGTTGGTTGTTGCTGCCGTCGTTTTGTTGTTCATCATTAGTTACTATATACATTCATGTCAAATGTTGGTTGTTGCTGCCGTCGTTTTGTTGTTCATCATTAGTTACTATATACATTCATGTCAAATGTTGGTTGTTGCTGCCGTCATTTTGTTGTTCATCATTAAACTTCAAATCTCGTCGAATGAATCTGTTACTTAATTTAATCAATTACCAGAACATTAACTTTGAGATACGTTAAAACGCATATTAGTGTTTACGTAAAAACTTCTGAACATAAGTCTTTTTCACTCTCCAAAACTTTGGAACATAAAATGTTCAGCGGGAAGACTCACAACTGGAGCCATAACTTGTTGCAATACATATAGAACACTTTGCCTGAGCTTAAATTAAAAAAAAAAATGGAACTAGAGAACATACGACAAGCTGTCAAGGTTCTGATGATGCAAAGAAAATATCTGCTTTACGTAAAACATGAAAAGAACAAACGTTAGCTTCGTACACATCTATAAATGAAACATGAAAATGCAGATATGAAAAGAACAAAACCAAATATACACCTAACTGCTTTTTACGTGTCGACTCTTAACATATGTAGGTGACTTTGCAAAGGAACCTTCTTCTTTCTACACATAAAATTCCGTTACGATCTATTGCTTTATTAGTTAAGGTTAGCCGCCCCACCCTCTTCAGTGACTCAGCGGTAAGTCTCAGGGCTTATAGCGTTAAAAACAGTGTTTCGATACTCGTGATGGGCACATCACAGTTAGCCCATTGTGTAGTTTTGTGGTTAAGGACAAACAAAAGTAATTGCCGGTCTGTGAACCGGTGCAGATCCACAGAGAAATTTCAGCTGGTTTGTAAGAAGCTTGAAAACAAATGTGTGTTTTAAAACATATCTATTGAAATATACAAAAGTAATCGCCGGTCTGTGAACCGGTGCAGATCCACAGAGAAATTTCAGCTGGTTTGTAAGAAGCTTGAAAACAAATGTGTGTTTTAAAACATATCTATTGAAATATATTGTCACACAATGTAATTTTATAATATTTAAAATTTTTAATATTGAGATAAACCACTGGTATCGGATACGAGTGTAGTCCAGTTGCCGAGGAATTTGATCTGTAATTGGCCCACATACGCCAGAAGAGGATTATGTAGATAAATGTCGTTCGAGTTCGTCCTCAAAATGATAAAAAAATAGTATTATGTTGGTAAAAGTGTCGTTTAAGTTCATCCCAAAATGTCCAATCAAATGAAGATTCGGTAAGTGTGCGGGTCAAACAAGTTGACTGAAGTGATTGTCGTACTCTTCGAATCAATTTTCGACATGGTGGATTGGTACATTATAGTTTTGGAATAGCTCTCGTCTATTAGGGTTAAAATGTAGCATTAAGGAGATGACCTGATTGGTAAACAACGTTCATGTGCTTTCCGAATATTATTTTGCAGTTAGTTCTAAAAACATCGAAAGACTAAATCCTATATTTAAGAACGTTCTCTACCGTCAATCCGAAAGATAGTGGGAAAAAAAAGTGTTTTAAAATATAGCTACTGAAATGTCTTGTATTACAATGTAATTTATAATGACCTAACTTTGTATGAAGCAGTCGTTGAATCCTGGGATCGAATCCTGTAATGATAAGTTAACTACCAATAAGCTAAATTGACATTGATTTTATACGCATAACATATAAGTAATGTTTATTTTTTAAGTTATTTATTTTGTTGACATTTAATAATCATTTCCTAGTTGTTCTTCACACAAAACTTTCTTTTTTAGTAGTTATCTTCAATATTATGATAAAGTGGTTAATGTTGTTGTTTTTAAGCGGATGTTACTACTTGGAATTATAGTCAATTATACATCTAGTGCAATTTAATTCGGGATGACAACTTGTTCCTTTTATTGTTAAGCACAAACCTGCATAGCACTGAACAACAGACAATTTACTACTGGAGAAAACGCAAGTGATTCGGGTAATTTGATCGTGCTAATTTCAAAAATGAATTTCTCTATCACCTCTAGATTTTGAGTTATTTTAATATATCAATATATTATCTGCACTGTGTGAAATACTAGCCAATCAAATCAGTACAACAGATTTATGCTGCGTTTGTTTGTTTGAAGTTAGGCACAAAGCTACTCAATGAGCTATCTATACCCGGTTTCTAGCGTTGTGAGTCTACAGACATATCGCTGTGACACTGGGGAGACAAAACATGCATGAAAGAAGTCAGCTGGTTAAATTTAAACAGAAATATTTTCCCATGCCGGGATTATGCAGTGAAATTAAGTTTATTTAGGCAGATTAATGGGTAAAAGGCATACATTTGTGATAACTTCAAATAGTGACTGTATCGTATTAGTGTAAAATTCCAAATATAATTTTCATATATACTATTTGTAACGAATTACACCACTTTTGCTTTATTTCCACGGTCACCTGCTCCGCTCGTGAATCACGAAACCCTCACGCGCTCAGTTTGCTAGAACATTAGAGAAGTCCCTCAACTGAGCATAAAAAAGGCCTCTCTCTCTCAGTTGCCTCTCACTCACTCAGTTTGTCACTTCGCCAAACTCTGGACGCAGTCAAAATATAGTCAGATCTTCTTCCTCGCATCATACCCGCAATATAATCAAATCATTCAAAACTTTGCTTTTTTAAAACATTTTAAGCTCTAGTTTTGTAAACATAAGTTCTTTTAAATTCTTTTTTAGAAAATAATTTGAAATGTTGGCTGCCTCAAGTTCAAGTAAATTCTTAAAGTGCAAAAATCACTCAAAGCGTTTCTGCTACATTTGTAGAAAATATATTACAGTTTCACGAAGGAAAAACATCACACACAAGGTAAAGGTAGCTTACTACTACTATTTTGGGTGTAAAATTGGTGAACAAGTAAAACATTGGGCTCAACGTGTGTGCTTTATAGTGTGAACATCTACCTCGGCATAGTGGCTGAATAAAAAGAAATCAAGTATTCCATCAGCAGTTCCTATGATATGGCATGAGCCCAAAGATCATCTAACTGACTATTATTTTTGCATGACTAATGTTTCTGGATATTCAGACCAAACTAAACAATACAATAAATACCCAGATATTGCATCTGAAATAAAACAAGTACTTTATGGGGGTAATCCTCCAGTACCACATCCACCAGCGAACTGGGAAGCAGAAGAGTTATTCTATGAAGAAGACAATGAATCATATTCATCCTCTTCATCTAGTAATTCTAATTTTGTAGCATCTCAACATAAGCTGCCTCATCTGATCATATAACAAGAGATAAATGGTCGGATTCATGACTTTTCTCTGTCAAAGCAGCATGTTGGATCTCGTTTACAACAATGGAATGTATCAATTCCACAAACAAGAGTTTCAATTTATCAAAGCTACCATTAAAGTCTTGCTTCTTACTACAGTATGCAAGATTCTTTGGACTTGTGTACAAATTTTGACGCACTAATGGAAGAATTAGGTACTGAACATCATCTTCAAGAATGGAGACTTTTATCGACTCACTTAAAGTTAGTCTGAAAGCTGTACTTTATCGACTCACTTAAAGTTAGTCTGAAAGCTGTACTTTTGCACAATGCGAACACTATGCCATTGATTTTTGTTTCTCATGCTGTGAACATGAAAGAAACTTATCAAAGCATGCAGGCTATACTTGAGGCCATCAAAAATGATCATCAGAGGTGGAAGATATGTGGTGATCTAAATTTTATTGCACTCCTGCTAGGCCTGCAGAGTGGGTATACCAAGCATTCTTACTTTTTGTGTCTCTGGGACAGCCGAGACGATAGAAACCATTTCAAAAAGAAGGAATGGCTAGTGAGAGAGAATTGCATACCAAGGAAACAGAATATTGAGTATCAACCTTTAATGAATCCTCAAAATGTGCTTCTGCCTCCACTTCATATTAAACTGGGTCTCATGAATAATTTTGTAAAATGAAGGAACAAAGATGGTAACGGTTTCAGATATCTATGTGTCTGACAAGTTTCCAAAAATCAGTGAAGCAAAAATGAAAGGAAGTATCTTTGTCGGGCCACAGATTTAGGAAGTGCAGATGGATGATGATGATGACCTGGAAACCAAACTGGTTGTCAAAAATTGCTTGGGAAGTAACAGAGATGAAAACTGTGAGGAGTGATGACGTGATCGAGAACTACAGGAAAATTGGGTTTGGGATGTCACTAAAGGTGCACTTCTTATACTCCCTTTTAGACTTCTTTTCAAATGATCTATGTGCAGCGAGCGATCAGCATGGTGAGCGCTTCCACCAAAATATTTCTAAAATGGAATAGCGATGTTATGGACGGTGGAATTCTGCAAAGATGCGAGATTCTGTTGGTTCTTAGAGCGTGAAACTGAGAAAATACAGAAAAGACGCAACAATTTAAGCTGATATTTTGAAACATTAAGTGAAAGATAATACCATGATAAATGTTTTGAATATACCCTGAATGAATTTGCAGAATACAATCTTATTATACTCCTTACTTTTGAAAACTGTTCTTGCTATTATGTATTGTTTTTGAACATTCTTAAATGCAATTTTCAATGAATAAATAGAGTTATTGAAGGAACATTTATTTTCATGGTATATAAGAATATGTTGAATAAATCTATGATAACTCGAAAACTAGAGGTAATCAGTAATTTTCAACATGATTTTTAGAATCAGTATTATTCAGAAACAGTTGCTATTTTTTTTTTTTTGTTGCAGAGAAAAATGTATTTGATGCCCTGTGTAATGGGCTATGTCGGGTCTGCCCATCACACGCATCGAAAGCCAAATTTTATCGCTATATCTGTTTGTTGTTGTTTGTTTCAAAGAAAAGTCACAATGGGCTATATGTTATGTCCACCGCGAATTTTAGCATGTATGTACCCATTTAAACACATTTACAGCAAGGAATTTATCAAGAAAATAAAAAGAGCAGAGCAAGAGAAACATATGAAAAAACAGACAGATATCATAAGCTTAGAAATATATATTGACTTTCAAAACTATTTCAAGCTTTTTATTGGGTAACTACAATTTAAGTA
>NW_013667081.1:233281-235649 GCF_000517525.1 Limulus polyphemus
TCAATATAGCTTACTGAAGATGGAATATGTATATTCCGAAACGTTCAAGAATTAAATGTTTGTTACTGTAACACACGTGTTAAATGTTCGTTGTTGTTCACAAATGGAATGGTTTTGCCGAACACTCAGTGTAAAGAACTGGTCAAAGATATAAAACGCATTGGAAATCCCAACAGTAATTCGTTGGATTGATTACGATATTAACCATGTTTCCCTTTAAAGTTTTTGTGTGACTCGTATGTTATTAGGGATCCCATAACCTAAAAATAAATAATCAAAGACCCACAAGAAATTTGGCGTAGAAATATTTTAGACAATTGTGTTTTTAAAAATCCAATGGTGCCCATACAAGTCTCCATCGGTTATTTTAGGAAGGGACCATCATGTATAGGATGCTGTACAAAACATAAATGAAAAATAGTCTATGCGCATGTCACGAAAGTGCTAATTCTGCCACCACAAAGGAGTTCAATAAATGACAGCCAGAGAGCACTAAGTGATCAACCTAACTACTTTTTTGGCTAACGCGGAGCATTCTTCTTACACAAAGTTGAATGGCTCCTTAGGAACACATTCTTCATTCTTCTGACAAGTTCTTGAATAAACCATCTCAATAATTTACTTTGTTTCCCTTTAAAAACCGCACCCACGCCACGCAGATTTTAAATTCATTTGTACACACCTACCTACACATAAAAAACACAGCAATTACTAAACCATGGTTTGCCGGCAGCAATTAATACTGTACAACAATAATTACACCAAACTTCAGTAACTATAAACTTAATGATGCTTTCATGGCTGTTAAAACATTTAATAAAAAATGTTCATGTGCTTAAATATAAAACTAGTACAATAGCATTAACGAAAATGGAAACTATAAATTAATTAAGGTTTCAATGGTACGACATAAAATCACATACATAACGAGCATATTCTATACTGATACATGACTACATACATTTGTAATTAAGAAAAAACATTCTTAACTGACTGAAAGCAGAGCACCAAGAATTAAAATCGCGGTAACAAGAGTAAAAAATATTTGAAGGAATGTTTCACTTAATGCGTCTTTATGTTAACACAAATACTGTCGTTAAAGGCAAGGGCAGATAATCTACACTGAATATATATTGAAGTCTGCTGTTTCAGAATGTTTGTAGCTATTTACACAACACTAAACAGCTTTCTCTTCAACTAAACACTATTAAGAAACTACTAACACTCAATCTGTGTGGTAACTTACTGTACTAATCTGTATAATATGTACTAAAATAAATTTTCTTGAAAATTATTAGAGCCTTTCTGTCTAATCACAAATATTGTTTTTTAAAATTATATTTTCTTTGCAAACTTCCCTTAAACTTTAGAAGAATATTTCTGTTTGGCACTCTACGTCCGTATACGCATATGATTTGTAATTATACGTTGAAAAAAATATATGCATGAAATATCTGCTTTGTGTGTGTGTGTGAGTGAGCATGCGCGTCAGACAAGTAATACTTAATTGTGCTATTATTACGTTCGGCATGAAAGACTGCTTGACGATGCGACAACAACAATGCCGTGTTTATATTTTTGAATATAATTGAAGAGTGCATATAATAGTAGTTTACCGAACATCTCATTAAAACGAGGACATAACATAATGTTAATCTTGCTATATTGCATCAGCAATATTTCTGTTATCAGGGTTAATCTAGTCTGTCTGTATTTTAACTGCTAAATTGGGTTACAACACAAGACCCTCTCGTTACTACTACAACTACATTTTTTTGTTTATAGCAACGACAATTCTACTCATTCACAATATAACAGGAGGTCTGTAATTGATGCTAATAATACCAGACAGCATCATATATTCGTTGCTGCAGCTCAAATTTAACTAAGTCTTGGTAAGCACGAAACTAAAGTCACGTAAGACTGAGGCTTGTCCTTGATAAAGTTATAATTTCGAGATGTTATTAAAATTATTCTTCGAAAGCGCGTTTATTTAATGCTTCGTTTCCACCCATACAACGAAGGGCATGCATGTTTCTCCTTCTCAACTTAATGGTGATAGATTTAATCAGTTAAAAATTGTTACGTATTAGAATTTCGAATAGTCCGAAGCCGAGTTAACTGACAATTTAAATTTAATAGTTAAACTGTACTTTAGATTTAGTATTTAAATATATGCCGATATTTTAGTCAGTTTACGATATTTGCCAACAAGATTGATACACACCGTCTCCGTTTTTAACACATATACGTTTTAATATATATACAACAATACAATTTACAGTAACAATTATTACAAATATTTATTACAAACAAAGATTTATAAACGAAAGTTTCACAAACTTACAAACAATATAAAATATTATTT
>NW_013667081.1:236131-238491 GCF_000517525.1 Limulus polyphemus
TTACCTTCCCGCGTCACGTTTTCCCCCTCTTAAATATACCAGACTACCCTATCTAGTAAATACTAGAGCATTCATGAAAGAACAAGATAGTTCTAGAAACTAGAGGGCGCCACAGTAGTCATGTGACTCGCTGACGCAACAATATCTTATCGAGGGTTTACGACGAGCGAGTTAATTACGAGTTGATGTAGATACGATCCGCTGGGAAGCTAGCTAGCTTTGCCCTTGGCTACACACACTGGGTTTTCCACGATAAATTTATATGTTTTCGTAAAAATATTAATGTCCGATGAGAATCCACTGAAGTTAGGCGATTTGTAATGTTCGAAATTTATAAATATTCCTAGTCAAATATCTTAAGTTTTCCGATTGATAAGCGTTATAAAAGCACGGTTATAGCTTTCGAAGTTTATAGCACACTGATTATAGCGAACTAATAATAGATACTCTTTTGTCGCGTCGCGTTAGTTATATTTATAGGCGTGGGAAGATTTTCTAGAAAATTCAGTCTTACGCAACATTGCAAATTAAAGCGTTTACGTACACACACATATATACTTTTGATTCTTACTCTCGAGAATCTTCTACAACTTTGGAGAATAGGCGGGAGTTTCGCAATACATATCTAACACTATAAGCTAGGCATGTTTTTAAATATAAACTCAATCCAAACAACGTTCATTTTAAAATAAATATATAACAACACATTCATTACAAAATATTGTCATAAGTACCTTAAATTTGGAATAATTTCAGGCTAAACTGTGTGATCAGAGTACAATTTAAACTTTCAATCAGTTTCATTACGCTTCAAACTGACATCCTTTCAATTCAATAAATGCAGTTTGGAATTGTTATAAGGTCAGTTATTCAATTACTGAAGTTTTCGTTAAAATACCAATAATCGACAAATGTAAACCAATACTGATGTGTCACAAAAAAAAAAAACAACATCGTGACACTAAAACTTCTTTTCGATTCAGTTGCGTGCCCTGAACTGAAACAAGGCTTCAGACATTCTCACTTTTCTATCAAGTGCTTGAATAATATAAAAAACTCTCAAATTTTAGTTAAAGTTTATCAATAAATGATTATAAACTTATAAAATGCGACTACTCTGGCACTTGTTCTTGACAGGTATGAGAACCTGAAGAAACACCACTCATAAAATGTAAGTCATTACCAAAAGCAACGACTGAAAGAATATCCACTTGTTTTTACATCACTCTATTTCAGGTAGTATAACATGTATTGATGATACATTTGTTGTATTTTAGTTATAAGCACATGTGAATGGTTCTTTTTTAAGTAAGCTCAGAGTAGAACATAAACATGACACAAGAAAGTCAATTATAGATATCTTTAGAAATAATTATCATGTAGCTTTGAAGCTATTAAAAGCAACATTTTTTTGGGATTGTATGCTAAGTTTTATGGTTTTATTTAAAACTAATATGTTAAACTTTCGATTACTCAAATTTATAAAAGATTCTGACACACGAAGAAATAATAAGAATTAAGAAAGTACTGAAACTAAACGAATTTTTACCAATAACACAAAATTGCCACCGCTCGAACTTTACAGTTTAGTGTCCCAAAAATCAATAGTTGCCTCTTACCATACGACATCTTGTTAGTAAATAAAAAAACACTAATTTTGTTGATCAAAGTGTACTCACATATACACGTCAGATATATATATTCTGATTCAAGGGTAAGTGTTCATTCGTTCTCCACAAGTTTCCTGTTCTTACTTAGCAATACATTTTGTGAGGTCCACTACAAGGTGGCTAATAAACTGAAATACTGCACACAGCAAGCGGAAGTTCAGAGTAGTTCCTCAGATAAAGACTGAATGAAGTGTTGTACAGCTGAGAATTAACTAGATAGTGAAATACTGCACACAACAAGCGGAAGTTCAGAGTAGTTCCTTAGGTAAGGACTGAATGTAGTGTTGTACAGCTGAGAATTAACTAGATAGTGAAATACTGCACACAGCAAGCGGAAGTTCAGAGTAGTTCCTTAGGTAAGGACTGAATGTAGTGTTGTACAGCTGAGAATTATCTAGATAGTGAAATACTATACACAGCAAGCGGAAGTTCAGAGTAGTTCCTCAGATAAAGACTGAATGAAGTGTTGTACAGCTGAGAATTAACTAGATAGTGAAATACTATACACAGCAAGCGGAAGTTCAGAGTAGTTCCTCAGATAACGACTGAATGTATACACCTGGAAAAAAGTTAAGCACCCCCGTGTTTTTTCAAGTAATTCAGATTCGACGTTCTTGTGACTGATTATAAATTACCATTCAATCTAAACGTGTTTATCAAATGAAATTATGCATATTGGGCACAAGAAAC
>NW_013667081.1:239440-241887 GCF_000517525.1 Limulus polyphemus
AGCAAGTTGCACGTGGGGAAAAAAACGCGCCTGATTTAAATTGGACACCGGAACGCTCACATCCTGTTAATTATGTTTGAAATTATGAACATTGCTCAACATCATGAAAATTAAACCTTATTTTCAATAAGCAATCCTGAAAAATATTTGGGGGTGCTTAACTTTTTTCCAGGTGTATATTATTGTACAGCTGAGAACTAGCTATAAAGATAATGTAAAATTGTGGAATTTCCTTCTAGATCTTGGTCTTCTTTCATATTTTCTTTATTTGGATTATTTTAAATATTATATTTATATATACATTCTGAGGTAGCCTTTTTAGTGACTCCAATCCCGCGAAATCGGCTGGGATTCTAAATCTTTCATGTATTTATGTTCTACTTTGTCTTAATGAAAAGTTATTAAACTATCTACATTACTTATCTAGCTTAAACTATTAAAAATAATGGAAAACTGTAGGTTGTTAAAATATTACGCACCTTCAAGAATACCTTTGTTATTAAAACTTCCATTGGATCCATTTTGTGTCTGCTTCAGACTGCATCACTAGCATGCAGTAAGAAAGGTCGTTAAGTGTTCATAGTGTAAGTAATTAAACTTGAGTATAGACATATTTGTATTAATTCAATTACCAAACCGCATTAGTTAAGTACTTTAATGCTGTTTAGCTAAGTATCGCCCCTGTGAGAAGCAAATAAAATCAGTGACGTCTCTTCGTTCCGGAAAAGGTCCCAAACACCCCCCGCGATTCTCTTCTATAAATCCCGGAATGTGGAGAACCCTATTAGTATACTTCATCTGAGATTGCAACCCTAATATCTACGGTAAAATGCACGACATCACATTACACCGAGCTTTCGCAACCTTATCACCGATAACTCGCCAACCTGCGAGGAACATATATAAACATCTTATCACCGATAACTCGCCAACCAGCGAGGAACATATATAAACATCTTATCACCGATAACTCGCCAACCAGCGAGGAACATATATAAACATCTTATCACCGATAACTCGCCAACCAGCGAGGAACATATATAAACATCTTATCACCGATAACTCGCCAACCTGCCAGGAACATATATAAACATCTTATCACCGATAACTCGCCAACCTGCCAGGAACATATATAAACATCTTATCACCGATAACTCGCCAACCAGCGAGGAACATATATAAACATCTTATCACCGATAACTCGCCAACCTGCCAGGAACATATATAAACATATATAAATATAATCAGTAGCTTTCAACAACATTAGTCTCGATTCCTTTAAAAACAATTATCAGTAATTAATTTAAATTTAATAACAAAAACAGAAAAGCTTTATACAAAAGTTACTTTTATTTAAAATACTGGTTACTATGCTACGAGTTTTACTATTTTCATGTGCCAAGCTAACCGTTGGGGGGGGGGGGTTGGATGATGTAGTAAAATTTTTAATATTACAATGACAAATTCCAGTTAGTTTTTTCCGTAGTATAGAATTTCACATAAGGTTAAACTTGATAAACGTTATGTGGGTCCGACTTAAAGAGAAACCCCATTGTATTTCCCACTCTACTGGGAGCTGCTTATTTTTGGCTCAGTTGATTGAAAGTATATTTATATATGTTTAGAACGATAACTACTGTACTATAACTTTGCTGATGCAGTTACTCTACTCCTCAGAAGTAATAGTTGTAAACCTGTTGTTGATCATACTTTAAGAAAATTTAAAACTTACACTTTGACACCTTGCGGAGGATCCCATACACACTCTCCGGTTGTCAAATTAGCATAGATGTGTTCTTTTGTGCGTGGTTCAATAATCTCGACCCAGTTCACCCTACAAAGTAAATACAAACAACTTCATCATACCACTCTTGCAATGAAAATTCTTGGTAACTAAACAAACAACTCTGAAATACCCAAGACAGTAAACAAAACATTATTCTGTCTACGGGAACAGTTTTAACAAATTCGATCTTAAGAATACGTGGTAAGCACAAGTTTAATATTATCTACATTGACTAATAAAGTACGGTATACGACAAGATTAGAAAATTCACTTTAAAAACCATTAGTTAAAAAATAATAAGAACAACACATAAGATTAAAAATAGTTTATAAAAAGATCTATAGACGAAGAGAGTCGGTTTGTTTGGTTGGTGTTAAGTCCAAAGCTACACAGTGGGCTATCTGTCCTGTGCCCACTAAAGGTATCGAAACCCGGTTTTTAGCGTCGTAATCCTGCAGATTATATCGCTGAGCCACAGGAGAGTGGGAGCTAAGAGACTCTTCTATTTATATACATATTACTTGTAGAGTAATATGTTTCTTTGCACCCTAACTCCTCAGAGCCTATTGAGCCAATCTAAACCAAAATGTGTATGTAATCACTATGAACTATATATATTATATGTTTATATATATATATATATATATATATATATAATAAA
>NW_013667081.1:241908-242673 GCF_000517525.1 Limulus polyphemus
TATATATATATATATATATATATATATAAACTATATATATGTCCTAAAGGGGTCAAAATTGAACTTAGCCCTATTTCTATTTTGTAAAGCCTGTTGGTTAATTACTCCCAGCCTATTGAGTAAATCTTGGCAAGTTGACGCTTTAGAGTTTAGACAATGTTGAATATTCTAAAGGGATTCAAGGTAAAAGTCTGAAAGTTGCTGGTTTGCTTCTCAAACAACCATGCTTTTCTCATGGTCAATGATATGTAGGGTGTTCAAGGGTGGGATCACCTCAAAATCTTTATTTGTTGGTAGATAGAAAGCAAACTGCAAATATTATGAAGAAGATTTGTTGGAATTTTAAAATTTTGAGATAGTTTATGTTCAAGTTATTACTTTGAAATATATGATTGCTGTTAAACTTACATTATTTTGATTAAATTTAAAAATTCCCCGTCAGCTGACGGGTGTTTCAGCTTGTACACAATAAAGAAAAGCACACCAGGTTCTTAATTTTGTGTAAACCAAACTACAAATATATGACGGTTAAAGCAAGGATGATCACAGAATAAGGAACCCCATTTTGAAACGATTATAAAGTACTATCATAACGTCCGTGTTCGATTTTCGTCATATTAGCAAATACTACATCATTTATAAACTGAGAAAAGCAGCATTTTAACACTTAAAAGAGAATATGTCTCATCATGGAACAGCGACACTTTAACACTTAAAAGAAAATATGTCTCATCATGGAACAGCGACACTTTAACACTTAAAAGA
>NW_013667081.1:242761-246264 GCF_000517525.1 Limulus polyphemus
CGACACTTTAACACTTAAAAGAGAATATGTCTCATCATGGAACAGCGACACTTTAACACTTAAAAGAAAATATGTCTCATCATGGAACAGCGACACTTTAACACTTAAAAGAGAATATGTCTCATCATGGAACAGCAACATTTTAACACTTAAGAGAGAATATGTCTCATCATGGAACAGCAACATTTTAACACTTAAGGTACAATATACTTCATCACAGAAGAGCGACATTTTAACACATTGAGTATATCAAATTTCATCACAGACGGGTGCACTGAGTCACTCGTTCAGGAATGCCTGGCATGGCCTCGTGGTTAGGGCGCTCGACTTCGAATCCCAGTCACCGAACACGCTCGCCCCTTTCAGCCTTGGGGCGTTATAATCTTACGCCCAATCCCACTATTGGCCGTGGGTAATGTTGATCCTCTAGACTATCACCCCTAAAATAGGGACGGCTAGCGCAGATAACCTCGTGTAGCTTTGCGCGAAGTTCAAAATAAACCAAACCACTGGTTAATACTTGACGAAAGTTATACTAATTTTATACAGCCAACTTTTAAAACGTTGTACTGCTGTATAATAAACGACAAGGTGAATTCTGACCAGTACTTGAAACATTCAAACAAAATAAGTCAGCTCTTCAAAACATGTTACTGAATCTGTGAGCAAACTGGTATATAACAATTAAAGTATTTTCAAACTTAGTCTCCTTGTAGGTAAACAGTATGTTTTTCATCAATTCTTAAATTTGATTTCACGCTTCCGATTTGAATATAATACATAAATAGCAGTATAATGACCACACTGCACGCAGATTTAGACATATCCCGTATATAAGGAGATCTATCACTGTTTAACTGGTCATACTTCGGACTTTGTTACGTGTGCATTTTCACATTACAATCCACGAGCCGCTTTCCAGATTGAAAACGCAGTAAAAATTTCTCAATTCGATTTTAAAAAATGCAACAAATTATTTCTAATTTAGGCAATAAAATACATCACATTCCAGTCTGTACCTAATCTTATTGAGGGGCATCTTGAGAGATCAGTCTTTTCCTTTGTTTTTTATTTCACTTTCAACCACCAACTTCACTATTTTCTTTTTTGTTGTTGAATTTCGCGTAAATTTACTCGAGGATTATCTGTGCTAGCCATCTCCAATTTTGAAGTGACAGACTAGAGATGGGGTCAGCAACCTACGACTCGGAGACCAAATTTACTCTTCAAATAACTGAATATGGCTCTTGACCTCCTTCACACACACATAATAAGTAACTAACAGCAAACATCCTTACAAATGTACCCCTGGCCGACTCGTATCACCCTTCTGTTCTTTTAGATCCACTTCCCCACCTGCGCTTTTGGGTGTTAATATTACTGGGATGAGAAAGAAGTACACAAACTGTACATGTACATATCGTTTGATTTCCTGTAACAATTGGCTCTTTGCAACGTATTTGCTCCAAACCTCCATTCAGTTTGACTCTAAGGAACAAAAAGGTTGCCAATCCCTGGATCAGATGGAAGACGGCTGGTCAACGCCACCCACCGCTAACTCTTGGGCTACTCTAAACGAATAGTAAGATTTGACAGTTACTCTTATAACTCGCACAAGGCTTCAAAGTGTTTAGCGAGATTTTTTAGGGGGGGGGGTAACGGGATGCGAGCCACGGACTCCGAGATCCACAATCCGGTACTCCAACCACTGGGCCTCACTTCGGCGATAAAATAATAGCACTTGAAGTTGCACGTGTTCATTAGATACGCTTCAATATCAACAGCATTGAAGAACTATTTTGTAACTATTCAACTCTACAGCAGTCGTTATAACGTTTTGTTATTATAGAATCAAGCTATATTATATTCCAACAGTTTTAAATTTTGAAAATAATTAGTAATGTAGTTTCCACATGTATAATTTTACAGGTTACCTTGGCCAACCTTTTGACGGAATTCCAATGCGATTATGATAACAAAAAAATTCACAAATGGTAGTACTTAAAGATTATTCTTGGAAATTTAATATTTTTCATAGCATTTTGGTTATCTTTAAGGAACGAAACTATCAGACGACTGTTACTTTTAACACTTTCGTCGTTTAGGTTTTCTTACGTTGTACAAAGAAGCTGCATGAAACAAAAACGTCACTTACTCTGAATGAAATACAACAGAAATTAGGTTTAAATGGTTTTTGGAAGTATAATCATCATTTCATAAGATCGTTATGTTAATTTTACTATTTTATGTGAAATACATTTACTTACAACACCTCTCTTTGAGAAATGAAATACATTCAACCTAAAGCATTTTTAAATCTTACGGAAAATAACATAACTCGTATAAACAGCTGCGTCGCTAGGCGCTGGCAAACGTAACCCGTGCCGCCCATTCTGTTTGATAGTGCCATGAATTCCCAGTTGGTGTCTTTAAAAATTAGAATAGGAAACCATGATGGTTATTAATATTTTAAGCACAAAGCAACACCTTTGCATATAACAGTGAAATTAAAATAAGAAAATAAAAAGACTCACGGGATTCCCATTTTTAAGGCTTACAGCAAGAAACGTTATGAATAATGTAACAACTGTCATATAAAACAATAAAACCTGCAAAATAACTTAGTGGTATGTTCGTAATAATGATCTCTACCACTGTTGGCAACTTCCATACAATGAATGTAACAGTATAACAAATATTAATACTCCGGCACAAATATAAACTGAATGAACCTCTTTAATGTAATACGGCTATGAGTATCAGTTGAACAGACAAGCGTCAAGACGGGGGCGGTACCTTACGCTATCGAAGAGCTGCGACTGAGCGATATAGGCCTGCTGGACCCAGTTATCAAACATTCAGTTTTACTTGTTCCTGTACATTTAAAACACTTCTGCTGCTATGACGTATAGCCCACAAACCTAGCAACGTGAGCTAAATGTTAAGAAGGTCAAGGGTCCGTTTGAAATCGGTAAAACATATAATTCTCACAAAAAAAAGCAACACGGCTTTCTAATAGAGAAAAATATTTTCTTTAGTCTTGTTTGTTTTAGAACAAAGACACTAGACTATCTGATATGTCCACTGCGGGAATCGAACCCCGGATTTTTTAGCATTGTAAACTCAAATAATAAAATACATATTTACGTTTCTTTTTCTCCTATTTTTTGGCCAGTTTATTTTTTTCAAGGAATGTATGGTGTTTACATTACCCTTCTCTCACACATGAACGTATATTCATTTAAATATATGAAGAACTGGTATATTCTTCTAAATTATTCAGTGAACAAGCTTTTCATCATCACACATTGTTTATAAGAAATAAAAGTAAAGTCCAATCTTTCATTAGATTCACCACGCGTCACCGAGTTGACCGGTTTGAATGAATTCCACGCTATAATTAATAGTTAGCGAATCTAACCTATATAAAAACCAGCGTGTATCACTTCACGTCATGCTTGATTTCTCGAATTATAGGAGTCATAAAAGCCAAAATGCATTTA
>NW_013667081.1:246980-251318 GCF_000517525.1 Limulus polyphemus
GGCTATACTATGGAGTGGGGGTGGTAGTACTTGCCCCGTTATTTTTGACGGGTTATAAGCTAATCATATAATAGATCTATCATCTTTTCTTCACTGAAATTCGCGTTTTGGTGAAGAAAGGAGCTAACAAATAAGTACTGAGTCCTATTAATAGTTTTCAACATGGCCAAACAACTACCGCTTTAGTATGACATTTGGGTTATTTTAAAAGTAAATACCAGTAGATGACAGACATACCCACTTTCATCAGTGTGATTTTTTTGTTATGTAAAATATGTATGTGTGTGTGTGTGTTTAGATTTAAGAAAATTATACAATAATTTCCTTTTTTTCTCCAAACCCTTTAACTTGTTGCGGCGTATGAATTCTTTAACCGTTACAGCTGTTTACAAACACGCTTAGCAACAGTCACTACACAGTAGTAAACACTTAACTGTAGTTGTATAGTGACCTCCAAGATAAAACCAAACGATACACAAACAGTGAGAGTTTTGTATTTTTAAATTTATGCGCTAGACCCATGTTTGATTTTGATAGTACTTCGATATAAAAAGAACGCTTTCAAATGCGTTTTTATTTAAAATTCAAAGATACAGGATATGAGGAACAACAGAATTTGCAACATAAAGATATTACTACAATGGTATTTCTAAGACTAATTATACTAATGTCGCACGAAGAACAGTGTGTGTGTTCTAAGCTGTGTAATTCCAACCCTGTCCTGAAATATGGATGATAATCGTAACGATACTACAATAAGTAATAGTGATAATTCTCATCGCATCTAAAGGTTTAATATATACTTGAGATTTACTTTCCTTTTACCGATTGTTAAAGTTGTGTGGTTATTTTTGTAATGAAATATATTTAACAGCCTGCAAGGTTAGAGTGAAATTTTTATATTAGTATATATATATCTTGTTTCGTAAATAAAGTTGATGTTGTCACTTAACAAAAAAAAAAAAAATCAAAATAGCACAAATTATTTTAAGATCTGAATCCGAACATACCTCTACTTTAATTCTGACGTGCCAAACATCCTTACGAAGAGACCATAACCAGGCTTATTCAGCAAATAGCATAGAAAATCTCACTAAAGCCGCAAACGCAACCCTTCTGTAGTGATTTAACGAGATAAGAAGTTTTACAACGTTCTCCTTTCTCAAGGACCATGCAAGACTCTTCCCATAATGCTTCATATGAACAAAACTTTTCTCAGACTTCCATTCGTCCTTTTAATATCGTACTGCGTAAGAACACTTCAATCTGATTATTTCGAAATGATTGACGGCATACTTACCACTTTTCTCAAGTATTCTGAATAAAAGGCTATCCAAACGTCACTTTGTAAACCAAATCTTAAACTAAGTCATGCAGATAACGTCTTCTGTGTCGAACGCCTGATTATAACAGACCGACAGGTTTTGTTTTACCTGAATTTGTAGGACGGTTCAATACAATTTACAGAGAATACATATCGAGAATAAGGTAGTATTAAACATATATACATATACACACAATGATTTGTTTATTCGCTGGTCAGATGCCAGAAACAACAACAACAAAAAAGTACATCCTAAGAAGCACAGACTTATAACCTCAAGATTTCAGAAGTATAAGCACAGACCATTACGTGTTTTTGACCATCTGAGTAACTGTAAAACTTTACATTCAATTGATGTTTTAAGTATCTTAAGCTAGAAACAAAATACTTTGAGCAACATTAAAGATGTCTACTCTCTCTCACACGTACACCAACACACACACACACACACACACACACATATATATATGTGCTAAATAGAAATTCCATGCTAACCACGATGTCTCTTTCAAGAACAGATCTATTCAAAAGCAATAAAACAACTTTTCCCCACAGAGAAGAAATACAAGAAGTATTTTATATCGTGATGTTTTTTTCTGAGCGTACTGTAATAGCTCAGTGAAACACCGAATACTTGTTTTTTGTAGAAATAACACTACCCCTTCCTGAATGATGTTGTACATAATATACCCGAGATGTAGCTATGTTAAAGACTTCTTTTCTTTTTCACCGAAATTGAAAAGGGAATATGTAGCGTAAAGGCCTAATGCATTCTTTGATTTACCGTACCTTCTGCTGTGGACTGTAGTTTCGCCTATACAAGGCTCAACAGCTCAGCTTGGGTCAACAAACCAGAGATACCATTAAGCCTCTTATAATGGTGAAAATTGTATAATAAATATGGGGTTTTGAGTCCATTTTACTTCACCATATTGAAATAAAACGAACTCAAAGCCCTATAGATAAAACAAAAAAGTTTCTCGAGACATATACCTGAGATGTAACTTTATGCTTAAGAACAAAACAGACAATTATTACAAACAAGACTCTCGCGACTTCGACACTGAATATTTGTTTGTTTTGAATTTCGCGCAAAGCTACAAGAGGGCTATCTACGCTAGCCGTCCCCAATTTAGCAGTGTAAGACTATAGGGAAGGCAGCTAGTCATCACCACCCACCGCCAACTCTTGGGCTACTCTTTTACCAACGAATAGTGGGATTGCCCGTCACATTATAAAGGGCGAGCATGTTTGGTGGGACAGGGATTCGAACCCGCAATCCCCAGATTGAGAGTCGAGCTCCCTAACCACCTGGCCATGCCGGGCCGCCACACTGAATATAAAACGTCTTCTGTCTCATTTCCTCATGAATAGACATCAAGCTGGTAGTTTTTAATTGCCGAAAAACCTCAGTATAGAGTTCAGATACCTACTAACTATACATAAAAAAGACACCTTATATAACAAGAAAAAACAACTATATATATTCTGATTAGGTGGGACAATAAAACATGACTAGACAGCTTTTAAAAGTCAGCTCTGACAACAAACCTTAAGAGACGAAAGGAAGATAAACACAACATACGTCTGCCGTGTGGACAGTAAATGTTATGTAAGCGAGACGAAATGACGAATATAAAAAACTAAACGAAACGAAAGACCTAAAAATATATCCGTTAGTTGCTATAGAGAAATGAGCTCAAAAAAATTGTGGATGCATCGTATTCTACTGGGAGAAAGCTGTATGACAGAAGATAAAAAAGGAATTGGCCTAGGTTAAATTTTATTAAACGTGTCATGGATAACAATGATGCTCTTAGGTCAAATTACAGTTGTCAACATCATTAGATAAAAGTAGCACAGGACGTATTATATTACTCACCAGCACACGCACATGGCCACTTTTGACATCTGACAACCTATTTGCTGTGATAAAAAAAAGTATTCTGAACTTATTGTATGATCAAAAGTAATCTAACTATACCGAAACTAACCAAGACAGCGGAAACCGACGTTGCGGTGTCAGTACTGGCACGTTTATTAATCGATGAAATTACAATTGATGGTATAAGTGCTGGTGTATGCAGGCTACAAAATGTCTGTACTGGTTATGTATTTCAGATCCAGAGGGGAACTTTTGAAGTAGTTACAAGTTAATTGAATGACAGTACGTAAAGTAGTCCTTAGTTAACCTTCAGTCAGCCCCATCACCTCGACGGTTTTTTCTAGCCACTCAATAACTCTCACGTTGGGTAGAAGAAAACAAAGTCCTTATTCACAAAGTGCAAGCATAAGTCAATCATCAATTCAGTGAACATGACCATTATTCAATATAGTGAATACATGTATAGGTTGTGACTGTATGCGATTAATATCATCCTTATAAAGTCTACCGAGGGGTCAACGGTACGTTTACGTACTCACAATGCTAAAATCCGGGGTTAGATTCCCCTCGGTGGAAAGTGCGCAGATAACCCATGTAGCGTTGGGCTGAAAACAAACAACTTATACATGTACTTCAAAATTTCGGTAATGTCATATATTGTCTTTAATCAAAATGTTATTCACGTGATCCATACTGTAGAAATTCAAAATGTTAGTTTGTTCTTATTATGCGATAATTGTTTTAAAGAGTTTCTGATGATAATGACACTGATAAAAATGCTTCATAAATACTGTATGGTAATTTAAAAATCGTTAGGCCTGTGTAAACATAAAACTTTTCTGTACTCCCCGCCCCCTTTGGGAAGAACTGAGGTCACCTTTTACCAGTTTGCATT
Organism: Limulus polyphemus; assembly: GCF_000517525.1. NCBI lineage: Eukaryota > Metazoa > Arthropoda > Merostomata > Xiphosura > Limulidae > Limulus > Limulus polyphemus. The sequence goes on from NW_013667081.1 coordinate 251,085, forward strand.
ATTACTGGTTGTTTTTTTTCTGGATTCCTTTATTAAAGGCCAGGCTTGCTCAATGAATGTTGAAAGTGGAGATAAAATATTATCACTTTGTTCTTTATTATAAATAACTCACCCATCTTAGCGTCTTAAACCGAATATCGTTCATTGTAAACGGCTATTCTCTGTTTGCAATAATAAAGTATTGTTACGTCTCCGTTTGTTAATTGATTTTTCCTTAACTTCGTTCAGATGAAA
>NW_013667081.1:252230-255630 GCF_000517525.1 Limulus polyphemus
TGTTAATTTTTTTATAAGATGGCATACGTGGGTTACTAGGTTATAGTGTATTCTAAAGCTTTATAAATTTTGTACATAATGATAATAAAATAGGTAGTGAAAAATCGTGAAGGCAGTTATGCTCTAGCAAATGATGATAAAAATCATAGTAATTGTTACCACTAGATAAGCACTAGTCCTGTTGAAGAAAGATGATAATGAACGAAAATAAGAAATCTCGGTTTTCGACTTCGGGACGCTATGGATAGCTGAAAAACGGTATATGCATTGGAGATAGAGAAGAAAATCCAGATGACTTTCTTATTGCTCTACGGGCGTCCGTGCCATCCCTACAAAGAAAGTGCTAGTGCATTCTCCAATATTTCATAAACAAGTTTCTGTACATTTGTCATGTTTATTTTTTCACACAGTAAGAATATTTTAATTTTACAAACAGTATTATCTATGGATGAATGAGTGAGTCGATTTATAGGTGTTTGATCGAGTTTGTTACGGTATATTTATTTTCTGTTTAATGCTAGGTGGGTTATACACTTGCCGGGTAATTACACTGATCCTTCTTCTCTTTTCAAGCCATGTCCATAAATGTGAAACTTGTAGCATTTAGTGCTTTTTGCCGCTTCTTTAAATTTGATTGTGTAACAGCACTGCACCTCACAAACTTGTAGCATTTAGTGCTTTTTGCCACTTCTCCACATTTGATTGTGTAACAGTACTACACCTCACAAACTTGTAGCATTTAGTGCTTTTTGCCACTTCTCCACATTTGATTGTGTAACAGTACTACACCTCACAAACTTGTAGCATTTAGTGCTTTTTGCCACTTCTCCACATTTGATTGTGTAACAGTACTACACCTCACAAACATGTAGCATTTAGTGCTTTTTGCCACTTCTCTAAATTTGACACTTTTTCACTTGTTAGACGCCTATTTTACATAAATACCCTTTTAAATAATGCTTTTGATCTTAATCTAAGCGATATTTTATTATCTTGCATAGGTGGCCTTTTTCTTATGGACATTTGAGTGCAGAGAAATATTTAGGGCTGTTATCATCGTGTATGATATAGCGATCTATGGAGGTTAATAAATCATTTTTGCAAATATTTTTATCAAAATATCTGAACGAGCAATCTAGGAGTCTGTCACGGATTGGCTGTATGTTTGCATGTTTGTGTTCAAAAGCTGCGTTTGTTGTTATGTTGCTGTGGTGACTACGGAGTTTTATATTGTTTGTAATTTCTTAATACGTGATGGTGCAATGTTAATCCATGATGGACAGGCATATTAAATTACTGGACGTATGTTTAACCGTCACATTATAACGTCACCATGATGAGTTTATGTCTTGTGTGGTTTGTTTTATATTTCGCGCAAAGCTACACGAGGACTATCTGCGCTAGTCGTCCCTAATTTAGCAGTGATAGACTAGAGGGAAGGCAGTTACTCAACACCCCCTCCGCCCGCCAACTCTTCGGCTACCTTTTTACTAACGAATTAACCGTCACATTATGATATCCCTACGGCTGATAGGGCATACATGTTCAGTGACGGGGACTCGAACCCGCAGATTGCTAGTCCAGCGCTTTAACCATCAAGCCACGCACTTTCGCTAGAAAAACAAAACCTATCTAAACAACAGTATAATGAAAGTTATGGCCAAAGATCTTTATATGATATTCGTGAAGTAATAACGAAAACCGTTAAATTTAATTTTTACAAACTGTATGAACAATAACTATTACACCGTACATAGCTAAAATATTTTTTACTGTATGACAGATGTTAGTACTACGAATATTTTTTAATCTACAGTTTCAAAATGTTTATGATAACTCGTTTTATTGTGTATGTATTACTGTCTCACGACATTAAGGCTAATGTTACATAAGCATACACGGTGCGTGATGTTCGACCTAGGCCTAATACACCACTAACCCAGTTAAGTAAATTAGTGCTCAATGACTATTCCCACATAAATACTAATATTTACATTAAGAGAGAGAGAGAAAAAAACAGAATTTGATAACTAGTTTGAAGTGCTACACAATACATAAAGCCATAGCTTTATTTGGAACTATTCACTTCTACATAAAGTAAATAGCTTCGTACACTAAGTTTTAATGGGCATATTCCTACTACTAAGAATTTTTTAAAGGCAGACATCCTTGTCTTGTTTAGTCGTACACCTTTTCCTTTAGAATTAAATAAAAAGAGTCCTCTTTCTTGGTGCAAGGTTTTATTTTCATCCTGTAGTTTTATAAACTAACTGCCTTCCGCTTGTCAACAACTAGGCACGCAGAAACGAGTCGAAACGTTTGTGTTCCACAAAACTATGCAAACAGAAGCGAATAAAAATATTGTTGTATTCCTAACATGGATGCCCGCAGGAGGGGGGGGGGGGGCACTTGACCCCCCTGCATTTTCTAAAAGAAAAAAATTACTAGATATGATAGATTGGAAAACCATAAGGTATTTGTATTTCAATTTCATAATTTTTCAAACTTCAGTTACTTGACCCCCCTAATTTTTTTAATATGTTAAATCACCTCAAACCCCTAAAGTTCTAACACACAAACTAATTTAGAGGTGTTCTAACCTATTAGCAGCCAACTGTATACATTTATTCCAGTGAAAGCTAACTCTTTTATAAATGTCAAGTTTCCATTAACATTCAGGTTTTGTTTGTTATATCATATTTACACAATTTCCGCATTCGGTCACTTGATAATCCAAACATTGTATGATCAGCACATGCTGTGATATTCCAAGGTACACTTAACAACTAATAGATAAGTTAACTAAGCACCACACAAAGGTGGGGTTTGGATTTGCTCAATGATGTCTATATAAGTTTAACTAAAAACACAAAGGAAAAACTATGAAAAAAAAAAACCTTCAGAAATAGAAACAATACTTTTATTTAAAAAGAAAAGAAGGCACAATTAGCACTTATGGAACAAATCGTGTAAATAACAATAATAATGATATTTCTCTCTGCTGGGCAGCTAATCTAAGATGGATAACATAGTAAATTTCACTCATCGATCACCAGATAAGTTCTGTTGGAGAACTGACTTTGTTAGGACTTTCCAGAATGCTATATCAACCAACTCACCAGGCAAACTTCATTAGCAGAAAATAAAACCAGATTTTCCCACCTTTTTATCTCTGCACATGACCAGCATTCCAGACATCCTACTGAAGCCACTTGAGATGCTGTTCACCTGGTACCAAGACAGATAAGCTCCAAGTTCATGTCTATGAACAAGGGAGACTAACACTAAATGTAGGATTAAGAAATTCATGGGTGGACACATCTCATTTGTCTGTAACTATATACAGTAACCTGTACTAAAATACTGAAAAAGAAATTGTGAATAAACAATTATGATATCT